>NW_011501046.1:0-14366 GCF_000495115.2 Populus euphratica
TTGTGATTTTCTCAAATATTATTCTACCAATTTTGCATAATATTGGGTTGTATATTTACATTATAAAATACAAATACAGTATTAAAATACCGATTTTCTCTAAAAAAAATTAAAAATTTCAAAAAAAATTGAAAAGTCCTTTTGAGAATTTTGTGATTTTCTCAAATATTTTTTCTATCAATTTTACATAATATCGAGTTGTATATTTATATTATAAAATACAAATCCAGTACTAAAATACTGATTTTCTCCGAAAAAATGAAACATTCCAAAAAAACTTGGAAAGTCCTTTTGAAAAATTTGTGATTTTCTCAAACATTTTTTCTATCAATTTTACATAATATTGGGTTGTATATTTACATTGTAAAATACAAATCCGGTACTAAAATACCGATTTTCTTTGAATTGTTTTTTGCATATTTCTCATGTTTTGAAAACCCAAAAATAGATATCATAACCACTTTATTATGATCACCCATTAAGGTTTGTCCAAAATATAAAAAAAAAAAACTTTTTTCCAGTTTTCCCTAGGATTTAGATGTAGACTTTAATATTTGTGGGTGTAAAATTACATGATAAAGTACACCCCTCAGGCATTAAAGATACAAAGTATAAATAAATGTGATGCTAAAATTTAAACATTAGAACGGTTAGGATTTAACCCGATAAGGTAGAGACTCTCTCATGAAGAGAGATCCGCCTTGAGCCTTAGATAAGACTAATAAATGGAAACCCAACCTAAAAAACAATCAAATAACAATGCAGCCTACCTTAGGGAGGGTGCACTGGGTGATGCGTCTTCCCCTTGTACAACCAGTCCCTTACTCAGGCTTTCGCAGACCATAGGTTCCTAGTTACCATAATACTAGGTGGCAACTCCCAAAAATTAATCATAATTTTTCCAACACACAGCATTCCCTCATCAAGAGGCATGATAGAGAGCCTTTGCCGTCGCCAAACGACGTCAACCCCGCGACAGGATGGCGACCCCACTGGGACCCCTTTGTTTGGTCGGACTAAGCTTTTCTTGTTTGATTGCTTGCCTTTTTGTTGGTCTTTAATTTTATCTTGTATTTTATTGTTTTAGCATGCATTTTAATTTTGTGAATAAACCCAATTATAGGTTAGGTGAGGAGTAGCGGTCTACCTCATGACTTTCTGTCAGGGTTTAGATTCGTGAAACATCTAACTATGAGCTGAGTGTTTACTCGGTGATGGCGGTCACACAATGCCCCAACCATCCCTTATAAAGCCCCATACTGCCTTCATGAAAGGTAGTCACTAGACAATTCATAGACCACTTGAGACCAATTAGAAAACATATCCTTTATATAATAACCTAGAACTTGTTTAAACTCTATAGGATTTTTTGAGCTAAGACCATGACTTCCATTACCTTTTCAGAACATGGGGAAAGATCTGAGATGATGCTATTAGTTGACGGGGATTGCCCAACAACCAAGGTTGAAGAATTACCACACATAACCAAAGTGCACTATTCCATAGACAACATAAGGAAGTTGGCCCCTATTTTGGGATATATTAATGAAAATCTGTTTGACAGGAAGTATGGAAGAATTACTCATCTGATAAGAATGTCTGTTCAGATTTCAGCAGTCAAAGCTTTGATGCATTTCTAGGACCCAAGCTACAGATGTTTCACCTTCGGGGATATTGATATGACTCCTACTCTTGAAGAGTATGCTCAGATCTTGAGTTTTCTGAATGACCCTTACAAAGTGTACTTCAGGTAAATAATTGAGAGTATAGCTGCAGCAGTTGCCAAACTTCTACATTTGGATCAAGTTGATTGATACAAGACATCCAATGGAGGGTTCAAGTGGGAAATGATTGTGAATAAATTGAAGACAGATAAAAAAAAAAGGCAGATTGGTTGAAGAAAGATATCAGATAATTGCTTTTGCCATCTTTGGGTTAGTTATGTTTCGTTCAAAAGCTACTGGAATTATTAGCATTGAAGCTGTTAATGCCTTCCTTGAATTTGAAGAGACAAAGAATAACCCTACTTCAGCTATCTTAGCTGAAACCTTCCTATCTCTAAATCTTAGCTGAAACCTTCCTATCTCTAAATTTGATGCGATGTTGTATTCCTCTCTTATTCATGTGGATAGTTAGCCATTTGGAAGCATCAAAAAAAGTTTTCAATAATTTCTGGTGGTTTAACATGAGGCCTTTTGAGCTGGTGCTAACTGAAGAGTGGAATAATTTGGATGAAAAGGCATGGGTAGAGAAATACCAAAAACTTCCCCAAAGTAATTTCAGATGGAAAGCTCCTTAGGTAAGTGGTTCATCTTACCTCATGAGTTGTGGCAACAAAGCGTGGGTCCTATTAATTGGCTTGACTAGTTATATCAACTACTCACCCTTATTGGTGGCTAGATAGTTTGGAGGAGTACAATACGTACCAAGAACTTGGGGATTAGCCGAATATACCAGTCCGTTTAAAAAAGCTAGTTCTTTGGATAAGTTAGATGCCATCAGAAATGACTGGAAGCAGCCTATTTTGGTCCACAAAGAGGAGCTTCAAAAAGAGTTCTTAGTTAGCCCCAATTATTTAATATGGAGGAGCGGCAATTCATTGAAAATACTTCAAGAGGCAACGGAGCTAGGGGTAACCCAAGATAAGTCATCCATAGGAAACTGGATAAGTTGAGGATTGAGCTTAGCAAAAGCAAAAATCATTAGAAATTCCTGGAAAACCAACTTTTGAAAGAAGAAGAGATAAAGGCCCCATTATATCAACAATTGAAGGAAAGAGATGAGTAAATTGTTAAGTTAAAGATGAACCAGCACGAAGTAAATGAACAACTGAAGAAGGGGAAGGCCAAGAATGACGAGCTGGTAAATAAGCATGTAATGGTAGAGTAGGAATTGGTGACTTTAAAAAGGGCCTCGGAAGGTATGGCTTCTTTGGAGAAAGAAAGGGACCGATATAAATTAAAGTGGGAAGATGAAAAAAAGAAGAACCAATTGGCTGATCTCACCATTAAAGAAGAAAGAAGCTTAAGAACTCGAAATCAGATGCAGGCTAAAGATGAAAGAGAAGCAAGAAGGGTAGCTGAGTCAGACATGAAGGGATACCTGGACGAAATAAATGGTATGAGAAACTGATTTTCTGAAATACAAGCCGAGCTTGAGTCCCAAGAGGAAGAAGCAAAGAAGATGCAAGTACAGTTCGAGGAGTGGCAAGACTATATCAGCAGCCTTGATATACAAGTAAACACTAAGGCAGCCAAGCTTGATATAGAGAAGGAGGAATTGCAAAGGGCCAAAAAACAGATTCAGCAATTGGAAAAGATGGTTCAGATCTTGGAGAAGAACAATGAATAATTAGCTGCTAGTAATGGAACACTGCTTCAAGATAACACCTTGTTCCATTACAAGATTGAACAAACTGAGAGGTAATTGACATGGTGGATCGAAAGGCAAATGAGCTACGAATGAAGGCTTCTAGGATTGGCAACAGCCATTAGAGATATGAGGAATATCTGAATGAAGTTTCGTAGCCAATAGAGGAGTAACCTTTGAATAAAGACACTTTGTATGAACCATACGTATAGGCCTAAGCCTACTTCTAAACTTTTGTAATGTGTATGGAATTCAATCAATCAAAGGACTTGGGCAAAACCTCTTTGAGTATATCAAATTTCATATTCTACCTATGTTTGATAATAGAAGTAATCTATTAGCTCTTCAATCCATATATATGCATCTTTTTCATTTTGCATTCATATTTGATACGATCCAAGCAAGGTCAAATTTGAATTTTGATGTAAAATGTGCAACTATCCAATTTTACGGAAATAGTCATAATTCTCAATCCGACCGTTGGATCGAGCTGAAATTTTACGTGGAGTCTCCTGACATATTGTGTTACCTTGGGTTAGAATTTCAGGTCAATCGGAATTCGGGAAGGTATCTCAATACCGGTCACCAGAGGCTGTACGGATTTTGTTATTTACTTCCTTTTGACTTGTGGACTTCCTATTTGGCTGGGATTCTGTTCCTAAAGGGATGTGGCAGCTTATTTTGGAAATATACTAATTCTAGAAGGATGTTTAATGGGCTGCAACATAGTTTCCTTTTTTTTTTTTTTGATAAGTTGACGTATATATTAAAGGAAAACGATACAAAGATTATAAGGGGCATACCCCAGATTTACAATGAGAACAGAAACGTAAAACAATAGATGGCTACATGCTAGCCACCGAACTGAAAACTCAAGACCTAACTTGATTAGTTAGGGAATCAAGACCTAACTTGATTCATTAGGAAAACTAATACAACCAGCTAAATATCAAATGAAGAATCTATGTTATTGTTGTGCCGTGAATGATTCAAAAATCGGTAACAATGAATCTGACAAAAATGGATGAAGGATGGGTCTGGTTGTATTGTCTTTCTTCTGGTGTTTAGGCTAGATTATAGTATTTTTAAGGTAAATAAAAATGGAGGATAAACTAGAGTGATACTTTGATAAGTTGATCTGGACGCCACAAAGATCAATCTAGGATTTTGACGCCACACTCTTTGTGATTGAAGAGTGATAAGTCAGTAGGGTTCTTCACAAATCAATTTGGAAGAATAACTCTTAATTCTCGGAATTAAGTTCAAATATTGGCCAAAAGTTGTTTATTACATATTCTGATGCCATATTTATAATGGAACATCCCTCCACACTTAGGAAAATTCAACATGACAGAAATCAAGCCCAAAACTTGGACTTTGACAAAGTAACCAGACAAATTACACTAGCACACATTTTCTGACTTTAATTGAAACATAAACAGACCGAATGTAAAATGGCTATAACTTCTTGCACAAAAGTCCAATGCAATCATGGTTGGACAATCTGGAAAGATCACGTTCTGAACTTGAAATCCCCCTAGATTAGTCTTGTTTTCACATGCAATGGATGACTTCAAATTCGGGTTCAAATTTATCTACTGTTCTGACGTAAACAGCATCAATTTCTTAACTTATTTGCATTATCAACCCAAATTCAAGTAGTCCAGCATCAAAAGAACCATTAAGGGCTCTTCCCATCTTTAAGCTCCAATTGTAGGCAAATAAGCACCCTTGAACCAATTTGAAACTGATTGCCAAATTTTAACTCCGACGCAGCTTCAATCATTCCAATCTGACTCGTCAAGGTCCTTTGTAGTTGTTTCGCTCTCGTTCTTGTCATTGGACCATCTGAATCCTCTTGCATATTTGATTTACCTTTACGAGATTGATTATCATTCCCATGATGCACATCAGTTATTAATCCTCCAGGCTTGTTGGATTCTTTTATTTTCATTTGTTGGTAGAACGTTCCTCATCAAATCCAGCTTATCACGGATGATACATTCAATTTGATGAAAGACCAAATTCTGAGTTCTAGATATTCCAGCAAAGGTCCTTGCATTCCTTTCTTGCCAGATATGATACACTGTAGCTGCAAAACTGAGTTTACGGGAAAAATTGACGAAACTTTTGCCATGCCAAGTGACAGTGGCCCATCGAATCCATTCATCCCATCCTTTTGTCATTCTTGGAATGTTGCATCTGTCACAAACATCCCACCAGATCGCTTTAGTATAGGAGCATTCAAAGAACAAGTGGTTGTGATCTTCGTTATTGCAGAGACAGAGTGAGCATCTATTGGGACCATGTATACCAAATCGATGAAGTCTATCTGTCTGCAACATAGTTTCCAAGTGGCAAGGATTCATAATTATTTCAGAATCCTTTTCTTACAAGGATTCCTTATTCATCCGAGCTACAAAAGGAAAGAAGACTTTAGAATACATTCTACCTTCAGATCAGATTTCCTAGTCTATTTGGGACTTCTTAATGGTGACAAATCTGATTCTAGCATATTTAGGATAGTAATTTTCGGATTTTTATATTTTTTATTATTGGATTTTTATATTTTTTATTATTTTCTTCATAGTCTTTGGGTTATTATTACTTATTTAGGGCAATTGTAAGTGGGCTACATATAAGTCCACCTAAGGGGGGGTCCATTAGGGTTTCTTTAAGTCTAGAATCACTATAAATAGAGGCATAACCAAACATGTAAGAAAAGACTATTCAGATTAATAAAACTTCTTGTTTGCCGCACTTTGTGTGTGTGTGTGTGTGTTGGTGAGATAATCTCCCTTCCATGGTTCTCTAATGAACTGAAAAACGACTTATCGAAGAACAACTGTCTTCGTGGCGTCATCCTTATACTTCTCGTTCGCGAATCAATATTCGTTGGGTGGGGGTCTTCCGTTTCCAATAGTGCTGGTGCCTAGGTACAAGTTATCTTTGTGTCACACTCCTATCAAACCTGATTTACTTGGCTTTCCGGGAATTGGCATCTTTGCGTGTGGGTTGCGGAATTGGCGCATATGCAGAACAGTAGAAATATTACGAGATCAATATCTCCCACCACGTTGATTGGAATGAAGATCCATTCGGTCAATGTTTCGAGAAGGTTGGAATGAACAACATAGTAAGAAATGAGGACAATCCAACGGTGGACGGAGTAGATCTAGCTCCGACAGTTTGATCTCTAATCTCTCACTCTCTAAATATCTCTCTCTCTCTCCAGATATCTCTGTCTATCTCACCAACACACATTACTCATCTAGCATGTCATCAAGCCTAGGAATAGGATGTCAATACTTTACCTTTATGTTATTGACAGCACGACAATCAACACACATCCTCCATGTTTCATCCTTTTTAGGCACAAGTAGCACTGGCACAGCACAAGGACTCATACTCTCACGAATGTACCCCTTCATCATCAACTCATCTACTTGCCTTTGAAGCTCCTTCGTCTCCTCGGGGTTGCTTCTATAGGCTGGACGGTTAGGAATTGAAGCTCCGGGCACAAGATCAATTTGATGTTCAATCCCCCTTAATGGTGGTAATCCATTAGGGATGTCTTCAGGGAATACATCATCAAACTCCTGCATCAAAGAAACAGCCACACTAGGAATAACAGAATCAAGGTCGTTAGTGTTAAAATAAGCCTCCTTATACACAAGTAAGATCATTGGCTTATTAGTAAAAAATGCAGATCTGATTTGAGATCCTTTTGCATAAAAATTAGGTTGTTTCTTTAATTTTTCCACACTATTATCATCACACAAGCTTACTTTCTTCACTCCTCGGTTTTTACCTCCACTCTCAACCGGTTTAATTAATGATTTAGGTTTAGCCGAATCTGATGGTTTTCTCTCACCATTGTCCTCACGTGAATTTTCACTCTTCCCATCCTCACATTCCTTTTTTAATTTGATATGATCATCATACACTTGTTTCGGAGAAAGAGGTACAAGAGTGATGGTTTTACCATCCTTTACAATAGTGAATCTATTTCTAAACCCATCATGAATTGCTTTCTGATCAAACTGCGATGGACGCCCCAAAAGCAAGTGACTAGCATGCATCGGGACGACATCACATAAAATCTCATCAGAATACTTCCCAATAGCAAACGCAATCAAAACCTGCTTAGTAACCCTCACTTCACCACATTCATTCAACCATTGCAATCTATAAGGCCTAGGATGCTTAATACAACTCAGATTCAATTTCTTCACAAGTGTATCACTAGCAACATTAGCACAACTACCTCCATCAATTATCATGCTACATACCTTGTTTTGGATGTGACATCGAGTGTGAAATATATTTTCCCGTTGCTGATCTACATCATCTTCTTTGATTTGCATGTTCAGCGCACGTCTTATAACCAAAGCCTCCCCATCAACAGGGTATGCAATCTCCTCATCGCTACAATCCACCAAAGGTGGCATCTCATCAACACTTTCATCTCCTCCCAAGACGCTACCGGCCTCTCTCCACTCCGTCTTCTACTAGTAACATTCTGATCCCACCAAATCAGTGCATAATCCATGAATTCGATGACTACCAATTTCACTTTCTTCGCCTCTGAATAGTTATGGCAATAAAAAAATCCAATCCACCTTTTTTTCCCACTCCAAATATGCCTCGGGATCGTTTTTACCTTGAAAAGAAGGTATTTTCAGTTTGATAGCATCCAAATCACCATCTCAATCAGCATGTCCCCCAACACTACGGAAATTTTCCCTTTGGCCGAATTGGCCCCTAGTTCTATTCCCATAATCCCTTCGGTTTCTAGGCTGCCAAAAACCTTCCCGGTAGTCTATGGCCTCATCATCAAAAACACCATCATCGATATCACCAACGGCCTCCTCAAAATCCTCACAATCAGCCCACCTTGGCCTGTTGGCCCTACTGCTATTGTTTGCTTTTGGTTCCACCCCAAGCTTCACATTTTGGGTGCTCGTACCAGCCTCGTTACCACGTTTCTCCACCCTATCAAGTCTGTCACAGACATTTCCCATCACAAAATTCATCCTCTCCATCATTTGTGTCATGGCTTGCATTTGAAATGTAAGTTCTCCCTCGGGATGGGGCGATGTATTGTTTTGATCTGACATGATAGTACCTGCAAAAAGTTGTTAGTGGTAAAAGAAAATTTATCCTCACGTCACTCGTGTTTCGCTCAAACACTCTTAATATCCTCACACCTCTCGTCTCATCTTGTTGCGGTTCTAGCGAAATGAAACCAACACCAAATAGAACCAACTTGGCAGCGCTATCCAAATATATATATGACTCAAGAAGCAATGAAAAAAACTAGAAAACAAGCAAAACGAAACTGCAATGATAGTCTCGTGAGTAGCAAGCGAGTCTATCCGAAATATGAACGAAACTAAAGACGCAAATAAAAACAGAAACAAAAAATATGCAAAATCATTAAACAACACCCAAATATGTTGGATATGATAAAAATGAACTGCAAGAAATGAAATCAACAAAAAGCAAGCGAATTTTGAAACGGTGACGCAAGACAGACTCGTTTACGACAAGTTAAGTCCGAATCTGGAACCTAAAGAAAATAATGTCCAATTGAGTTAAAATTTCAGATATAGTGCGATATCAACCCAAATAGACAGAATATAATGTTTGAGAAATTTATGACAACGTTTGATATACTGACGTAAAAACGTTATGAATCAGACCTGAATAGACCCGAATTTGAAACCTAAAGCAAATGATATCCAATTGACCCCAAATTTGATATGCAATGCTATTAGAACCCCAGTAATTAGAATATCAAATTTGAGATAATTCCGAGTTGATTTGATCCAATTGTCCCTTGTTTAGTTTTCTGCGGCAGAATCTAATAAACGTCTTTTTGAACAATTTTTCTTTTCTTTTCTCTTTTCTCTCTTTTTTTTTTATGTTACTGATATATTTTTAACAATAACAGAATGAAATAACAATTTTTTTTTCTTTTTATATGCCGCAAATTCAAGGAGAAGAAGAAATTGGATACTAAGGAATTTTTGCGGAATTAACAAGAAACGAAAATTTCAGGAGGATATAACCTGATTAATGGAGCCAAGCTCTGATACCAAATGATGCGAACCTCGTGATCACATGGTCACGCAACCCACACGCAAAGATGCCAATTCCCGGAAAGCCAAGTAAATCAGGTTTGATAGGAGTGTGACACAAAGATAACTTGTACCTAGGCACCAGCACTATTGAAAACAGAAACCCCCACCCAACGAATATTGATTCGCGAACGAGAAGTATAAGGATGACGCCACGAAGTCAGTTGTTCTTCGATAAGTCGTTTTCAGTTCTTTAGAGAAACAAGGAAGGGAGATTATCCCACCAACACACAATAAGTGCAGCAAAGAAGTTTTATTAATCTGAAAATTGCGTAACCTTTACATGTTTGGGTTATGCCTTTATTTATACTGAATTTGAACTTAAAGAAACCCTAATGGACCTCCCTTAGGTGGACTTATATGTAGCCCACTTACAATTGACCCAAATAAGTAATAATAACCCAAAAACTAAGAAGAAAATACTAAAAATACTAAAAAATCCGAAAATATCATCCTAAATAAGCTAGAATCAGATTTGTCACCCTTAACAAATCCTAAACAAAATTGGAAAAATCTGATTTGGAAAATTTGTGTTGTTGCCCCCTTTGATGTCCTTGATTAGCTTGGAATTCCTTGTTTAACTTGGACAAATAAGAAAACAAATTTCCTCCTTTGTTGCTGATTTAATTACTTTCCTTCCTAAGTGAGGAAAAACATTAAATAGTCCTCCCCTCTTTAGGAATAAGATTTGGCCAACTTCCTTACTTAGTTAGGAGAATAAATTGCTGACTCTTTATCCTTGTAGTATTAGAAAAGACAAGCCTAACAAGGCTGGTATTGGGCCGGACACATCAACCCCTTGTTCCACATGAATTGGGCTCTTCTTGGACTTGAACTAAATGAATTAAAGGTTGTCCTTCATGCTCCTTAAATGTTCCAAGCCTCTCTAGGTCCATTTTGTTCCATATATTCTGAACAAGCCCATTCAATGCTTCTTTAAGCTTCTTAGCCCTAGCTCTTGTGATTGGCCCAATTGGCACCTCCAATGGGTTGTTGGCATGATTATACTTGGTGTTAGGCTGATCCGCATCACATATGGGGAATTAATTTAATTAGTACTTATGTTTTCCAAGTAACAATAACCAAACATGGATTAAAAAATTAGATACTTGTACTGCTTAAATTAATTAGTCATGCATTCGACATAAACTAATCAATATCAATAAATTTAAAGACAAAAACATATATTTCACATCATATAGAATTTAGGTCATTAATCTTTAAATTTAATCATAAAAAGCATAAGATATTCATATATTATAATCAGATATAGAATAATTGCAAACACAAATCCTCATGATAATTTAAGATCCAAGAGTACTACCTTTTAAATTTAAAAACTAAGCTTATATGAAATTCATGATTAATGCAACTTTGAATAAGGAAAAAAAAATCAAAATTTTATAACCTTTGAATTCCTCTGCATTTCCGTTGTTATAATTTGAACTTGAACATTCTTTTCTTTTAGGGTTAGGGTCGGTTATGTGTGTGTGAGGAGGTGGAGAAGTTTCCTAATTAATAACTAATTCCTAATTGGACTACTTTTAGGCTTTCATATAAGATTCTAACTTAATGAATAGTCCATTGACTTTGACTTTTTCTTATTATGTGGGACGCTTTGCATGTCATTAATGATCTACCATGTCATCATAAAAAAATATAGGCCGGATGAGTGTTAGTTTGTTGGAATATTTTAAGCTTGACTTCAAAGATATCTTTTTCTCCCATTTGAATGAGTTAGAGAGCTAACTATATATGGATGGAAAGCTTGATATGTCTAAGTTTCAAAACAATTTATGATGCAAATCTCATGATCACGTATCCCACAATCAAGATCGAGATATAATCCTGGAAACCAAAATAGATCTAATAGGAGTATGACACAATGGAAACCTACCATAAGCACCAACACTATATGGAAGTAGTGGCTAACAAGAATCTCAAAAAAGCACGTTGTACTAACTATTTGCGTACATACTTTTGAATGAAGCTCTCCTTCATCTTTCATTCTTTTGGCGCTGTACCTCTTTTTTCCCATGAAGCTTGAAGATCATAGAATAATCTTCTACACTTATGAACAGTTTATTTGAAAACTCTCAAACCAGGGCTTAGTTTTTCACAATGTTGATCTACAATCCTCCTTTGGTCCCTCTCCCTTGGTGAATACATGAAGAAATAGGGAAAGAAAAATAAGAAGAAAAATACAAGAATAGAGTTTATAATAGGAAGAACACTAATTTAGACTCGAGATTACAAATCTGACTTTTGTTTGGACCAGGACTGAACACAAAACAAACAAATATGAAATTGATAAGAATAACAACAGCTGAATATCCCAAATATTATGACAATATGCTGGAAGAAATAAAATCAACATAAACAAAACAAGTTTTGAAAGACAACACAAAACAAACCCGTTATAGCAAGACAAAACCTGATTTTTGAAACTAAAGAAAACTCAATCCAAATGACCTTGAATTTAATATGTATTAATAGGATACCAATAAAATAACAAATCTCAGTTTATAGGTTGTTCTATTATGTCTAGGTATCCAAACCCCGTGTATGATTAGTTTGCGGCAAAATTGAACCTCCAATTAAAACCTCAACCAAACAATATCAAAATAAGACCAAATTTTATACATGATGCCATCTCACCCTCAATAGATATAAATGTGTTTTTAAATTTATTATGAGGTGATTTGCTTATGATTAAATAAGAATAGTGTTTCTACAGTAGAATTGAACCTTTAATTAAACCTTAAGAAAATGATTTTGAAATAAGCCCAAATTTAATATATGGGTTTTTTTCATCACCATTAGACAGAAATAAAGGTTAAATTAATTCTAAGGTTGTTTTTTTTTATGATTCACTAAAAGTAGTGTTTCTATGGCAGAATTTAACCTTGAATTAAAACCTCAAGCAAACAATATCCACATAAGCCCACATTGACATGTAATGCGACCTCACTCCTAATAATGTGAAGTTTCAATTGATTCTGAGGTGATTTGTTAATGGTTCACTAAGAGTAGTGTTTTTGCGGTAAAATTGAACTTTGAATTCAAACCTCAAGCAAACGATATCAAAATAAGTTAAAAAAACTTATTTTGCATTTTTAGTTGCAGCGGAGTGAATTAGGTTTTCTTCTTGGATCTCCAATGGCTATTATGGAAATGAATGTTTCAAATTAGTATTTCAAAGTTAGATTTGAAAGGCCCTTGCCACAATTGAAGATTACATTACAGCTCATCTAGAAGTTCAGTTCCTTACTGGTTACAGAGTGGTGTTGTTAAAGCTTGATCTCCTTTATTAACCGTTGGATCGTCACCATTTTTTAGTATGTTTTCGGTCGGAACATGCTCCACATCTTGACCGAACGGATCATCATTCCAATCAATTAGCTGGAAGATATTGGCCTTATAATTCTGTAATTCTCCTTTTCCTTCATGAACAATTCTGAATCTTGTTGTTTCTGAGATTAGGTTGTTGTTGCTTCTGAGCTTAGGTTACTTCTTAGATTACGTCTTAGACTCAGTTTCTCTTCTTAGAATTTGGTATCTCTAGTATTTGTATGCTGCCATAATGTCCTTATGTTCTGCTGTGGATTCTGTTCCAATGGTTACCTCTAACAATGAACAACACAATGAAGTCAAGTCTGGACATATATTAAGATTAGAGCTACAAGATATGTTGAACAGCCATGGGATGAGGATTTCTCAGTTTACTAGTGTTAGAGAAACACTCTCATTTCCAAGCTGCTAATGTTGTTTCAAAAATGAATAATGTGTTAGGTTCTAAAGTTGATGAGTTGAAGGTAGGGTCTCAGCAACAAGACCAGCAAAATCATCGCCCCAAATTGAATTTTTTAAATGCTCTGAAGGGTTCTGATGTTGCTAACAATGAGGGTACCAAGAACCTTGGTATTTCTCTAGTTCGTAATCTGCATTTTGCTCCCCCTGCTATGACTGATGGTCGTGTGACAGTAGCTACTCCACTTGATGTGTTTGAGGATGGCTGTGAACTTTGGAAATCCACCCTAGTGGGTCATTTTATGGGTAAAAAATTACCATATCCCATTGTTAATTCCATTGCCAAAAGAATCTAGGGCTCCTACTTTTTTTTTTGGTAAGTGAATCTAGGGCTCCTACGGTCTATCAGAAGTTTTATCTTCGGATAATGGTTTCTTCCTATTCACTTTTGATTCTGTTGATCATGCCACTAATGTGCTGGAAAGAGCCCCATGGCACATGGCAAGCAGACCTTTGGTGCTTTGGTGCTTAAATGTTGGCAACCGAACATACAATTCTTGAAAGGTGATTTGGTCAGAGATCCGGTATGGGTTAGGCTGTATAATGTTCCTCTTGAGTATTGGACTATTAAGGGGTTGAGTTGTGTAGTGAGTGCTATTCGGGTTCCCCTTCATGTTGATCATACTACATTGTTGCCTAAAAGGCTTAGCTACGCAAGAGTTTGTGTTGAGATAGATGCTACGAAGACGCTGGTTAAGGAATACAACCTTCGCTGTCCAAATGGGTTATTCATAACAATTTTAGCTGATTATGAATGGATACCGTTGAAGTGCAATAATTGCAATGTCTTTGGACACACCACAACGATATGCGCTACTAATAACGATGATAATCTTACAGTGGTTGCAGAGGGTAAGATGAAAGTAGGAGCTGTGAACTCTAAATCTACGGATAATAAGCAGAATCAGTTTTAATGGCAGGTAGCTGCTAAACGAAATAAAGGTTTAGGAACGAACCGATAAGGAGTTGACGTCACTAATCCTAACAAGTCCACAAACTCCAACGAACTATCCATTGTCGGAAGCGAGATTTTTGCCTTCAGGG
>NW_011501046.1:14662-29692 GCF_000495115.2 Populus euphratica
GAATCCAACTTTGTGCATGCGAGAAAGGGATGTTGTATGTAACTACGCTTTTATCATCAAGGCTGAAAAGAGTTTTTTCAAACAAAAGGCAAGGATACAATGGCTGAGCTTGGGGGATCATAATACTAGTTACTTTCACAAATCAGTAAATGGAAGACAGAATATAAATAAACTTCTTTCACTTATAAGGTGATGTGCCGTGAATGATTTGAAAATCGGCAACAATGAATCTGACGAAAATGGATGAAGGATGGGTCTGGTTGTGTTGTCTTTCTTTTGGTGTTTAGGCTGGATTATAATGATTTTAAGGTAAATAAAATGGAGGATAGACTAGAGTGATACTTTGATAAGTTGATCTGGACGCCACAAAAATCAATCTAGGATTTTGACGTCACACTCTCTATGATTGAAGAGTGATAAGTCAGGTAGGGTTCTTCACAAATCAATTTGGAAGAACAACTCTTAATTCTCTAAATTAAGTTCAAATCTTGGCTAAAAGTTGTTTATTACATATTTTGATGTCATATTTATAATTGAAACATCCCTCCATACTTAGAAAAATTCAACATGACAGAAATCAAGCCCAAAAATTAGACTTTAACAAAGTAACTAGACAAATTAAACTAGTACACATTTTCTGACTTTAATTGAAACATAAACATACCAAATTTAAAATGGCAATAACTTCTTACACAAAAATCCAATGCAATCATGGTTGGAAAATCTGGAAAGATCACATTCTGAACTGGATTAGTCTTGTTTTCACATGCAATGGATGACTTCAAATTCATCAACTGTTCTGACGTAAACAGCATCAATTCCTTAACTTATTTGCATTATCAACCCAAATTCAAGTATCCCAGCATCAAAAGAACCATTAAAAGCTCTTTTAATCTTTAAGTTCCAATTGTAGGCAAATAAGCACCCCAAAACCAATTTGAAACTAATTGCTAATTTTTAACTCCGACGCAACTTCAATCATTCCAATTTGACTCATCAAGGACCATCTGAATCCTCTTGCATATTAGATTTAGCTTTACAAGATGGATTATCATTCCCATGATGCACATCATCAGCCCCGGGTTGATAATGATTTGTCCTCAAATCATAATCGTCGTCATCATCCAAGTATGGAGTCAAGTCTTTCACATTAATAGTAGCTGATATGTTGTAATCACCAGGAAGTTCTTAGTAGCTGATATGTTGTAATCACCAGGAAGTTCTACCTTATAAGCATTATCATTCACCTTTTCTATAATTCAAAATGGACCACCAACTCTTGGCATCAATTTGGACCATTCTGTGTTTCAACAAAGCAATCTTGTTCCATTCTGTTATCCTTTTCATTCTGATGTGCATCATGGGAATGATAATCCATCTCGTAAAGGTAAATCAAATATGCAAGAGGATTCAGATGGTCCAATGACAAGAGCGAGAGCGAAACAACTACAAAGGACCTTGACGAGTCAGATTGGAATGATTGAAGCTGCGTCGGAGTTAAAATTTGACAATCAGTTTCAAATTGGTTCAAGGGTGCTTATTTGCCTACAATTGGAGCTTAAAGATGGGAAGAGCCCTTAATGGTTCTTTTGATGCTGGACTACTTGAATTTGGGTTGATAATGCAAATAAGTTAAGAAATTGATGCTGTTTACGTCAGAACAGTAGATAAATTTGAACCCGAATTTGAAGTCATCCATTGCATGTGAAAACAAGACTAATGTAGGTGGATTTCAAGTTCAGAACGTGATCTTTCCAGATTGTCCAACCATGATTGCATGGGACTTTTGTGCAAGAAGTTATAGCCATTTTAAATTCGGTCTGTTTATGTTTCAATTAAAGTCAGAAAATGTGTGCTAGTGTAATTTGTCTGGTTACTTTGTCAAAGTCCAAGTTTTGGGCTTGATTTCTGTCATGTTGAATTTTCCTAAGTGTGGAGGGATGTTCCATTATAAATATGGCATCAGAATATGTAATAAACAACTTTTGGCCAATATTTGAACTTAATTCCGAGAATTAAGAGTTATTCTTCCAAATTGATTTGTGAAGAACCCTACTGACTTATCACTCTTCAATCACAAAGAGTGTGGCGTCAAAATCCTAGATTGATCTTTGTGGCGTCCAGATCGACTTATCAAAGTATCACTCTAGTTTATCCTCCATTTTTATTTACCTTAAAAATACTATAATCTAGCCTAAACACCAAAAGAAAGACAATACAACCAGACCCATCCATCATCCATTTTCGTCAGATTCATTGTTGCCGATTTTTGAATCATTCACGGCACAACATCTGGTATCAGAGCATCAGTTGCGATCTAAGGCAAGAGCTAGAAACAGAAGAAAGGCTTGCTGGAATTGCAATTGATAAACTTAGTTATGGCTGGAGATAAAGAAGATTTGCCAAGAGGATTAAGTTTAGAACAGGCACAGGTTATGGGCTTACAACGATCTCATGCTGAGATTCGGGATGAAATGACTGGAATTCGTGAACAGTTGCATACCCTTATGCAAATGATAAAAAGAAATAATTTGCAACCCCAGCAGAGGCAAGCACTTAGGGTGCCACGAAATGATTTTGTAGAAGCTGATGGAGATCCAAATGGGGATCATGGAGAGCTGATCAATGGAGATAAGGCTGAAACTGAAGATGAAGATGAGGCACAAATGGAACAGGAAGAGGATTTCGAACCAGTGAAGGGAGATTTGTTGGTTGTGCAACGGGTTCTAAATGCACAAGTTGATGTTAGTGCTGAGCAACGTGAGAACATCTTTCATACTCGATGTCAGATTCGAGATAAGGTGTGTGGGATGATCATTGATAATGGAAGTTGCAGTAATGTTGCGTCAACTACCTTGGTGGAGAAATTGGGCTTAACTACCATTCCACATCCCAGACCGTATAGTTTGCGATGGCTGAATGAGAATGGGGAGATTCGGGTGACAAAGCAAGTTCTTGTGCCCTTTTCCATTAAAACCTATCATGACGAGGTTTTGTGTGACGTTGCGCCGATGTCAGCTAGCCATTTGTTACTGGGTCGTCCATGGCAGTTTGATAAGGATGTGACCTACAATGGACGAAAGAACACTTATTCTTTCATGCTGAATGGAAAGAAGGTGAACTTCTTACCATTGAGTTCTCAACAGGTTAGAGAGGATCAGTTACGAAGCCAACAAAAGGAGGTGCAATCACGTAAGGGGCTGTTGTTAGCCAAAAAAGGCGATATCAAACAGGCATTAGCTTCGACGGGGGTTGTTTTCATGATCTGGGCAAAGCAATTGCTACAAGTAGAAGGACTGGACTTACCAGCACAGATTAAGGAATTGCTAGAAGAATTTAAAGATGTGTTTCCAGATGAATTACCTAAAGGGTTACCGCCGATTCGTGGAATTGAGCATCAAATTGATTTGGTGCCGGGAGCTTCACTTCCTAATAGACCAGCATACAGATGTAATCCAGCGGAAGCAAAAGAGATTCAAAGGCAGGTTGGTGAGCTTGTAGAGAAAGGCTATGTTCGAGAATCACTTAGTCCATGTTCCGTACCTACTTTGCTTGTACCAAAGAAAGATGGTACCATGAGGATGTGTATGGACAGCCGTGCTATCAACAAAATAACAGTTAAGTATCGATTTCCTATACCCAGACTTGATGATTTGCTTGATGAGTTGCATGGTGCTGCATTGTTTTCTAAAGTCGATTTGATGAGTGGTTATCACCAAATTAGAATGAAAGAGGGAGATGAATGGAAAACAGCATTTAAAACTAAACAGGGGTTATATGAATGGATGGTAATGCCGTTTGGGTTATCTAATGCGCCTAGTACATTTATGAGGCTTATGAATCATGTTTTGAGGAAGTATATTGGGCTGTTTGTTGTAGTATATTTTGACGATATCCTAGTGTATAGCAAGACCTTTGATGATCATGTGAAGCATCTTAGAGTTGTGTTTGAAACTTTGCGAGATTCTAAGTTGTATGGGAAACTCACAAAGTGTTACTTCTGTAAAGAAAGTGTCGTGTTTCTTGGATATATTATCTCTAGCAAGGGAGTTAAGGTTGATGAGGAGAAAATTGAGGCAATTCGGGACTGGCCAAAACCTGCTAGTATCGCTGATGTGAGGAGTTTTCATGGTTTAGCTTCTTTCTACAGGCGATTTGTGAAAGATTTCAGCTCTATTGTTGCTCCTATGACAGAATGCTTGAAAAAAGGAAACGAGTTTAGATGGAGCAATTCTCTAACGTCTTGATTGTCAAGAAATTCCTACCTCGCAATAGATTAGATCTGATCCAAGTAGACCAGATTGAGCCATCTGAGTCATTGCACAGGTTCCAAATGTGTTTCAACAAAGCAATCTTGTTCCATTCTGTTATCCTCTTTATTCCTAGCCCCCCCTCCTTTTTTGGAAGACATACCTGATCCCAAGCCACTTTAGCCCCAGTAGTTCTAATATCTGAACCTGACCAAAGAAAGGATCTCATAATTTGCTCCACATTTTTTATGACTTGCCCAGGTAAGAGGAAGAGAGATGCCCAATAGATCTGAATGGAAAATAAAACTGAATTAATCAGTTGTACTCGTCCTGCATACGAGAGTGTTCTACAAGTCCAATGTCAAACTTTAGAGGTGATTCGATCCACGAGACCCTTACAATAAACAGCCTTTAGTCTGGACGAGATAAGAGGCACTCTTTGTGACACAAGACAGACTCGTTACAACAAGTTAAGTCTGAATCTGGAACCTGGATCTACTCCGTCACGGAGAGAAAAAGTCTGGAGAGAGAGAAAGATTAGAAATCAAACTGTCGGAGCTAGATCTACTCCGTCCACCGTTGGATCATCCTCTTTTCTAACTATATTGTTCATTCCAGCCTTCTCGAAACATTGACCGAATGGATCTTCATTGCAATCAATGAGGTGGGAGATATTGATCTCGTAATATTTCTACTGTTCTGCATTTTTAGTTGCAGCAGAGTGAATTGGGTTTTGTTGAAGCTTGATCTTCTTTGTTCGCCGTTGGATCGTCACCATTTTTTAGTATGTTGTTCATCAGAATATACTCTATAGCTTGACCGCACGGATCATCATTCCAATCAATAATCTCGAAGATACTGGCCTCATAATTCTGTAATTCTCTTCTCCCTTCATGAACAAATCTGAATCTTGTTGTTTCTGAGATTACATTTGATGCGAACCTCGTGATCACATGGTCACGCAACCCACAAGCAAAGATGCCAATTCCCGGAAAGCCAAGTAAATCAGGTTTGATAAGAGTGTGACACAAAGATAACTTGTACCTAGGCACCAGCACTATTGAAAACAGAAACCCCCACCCAACGAATATTGATTCGCGAACGAGAAGTATAAGGATGACGCCACGAAGTCAGTTGTTCTTCGATAAGTCGTTTTCAGTTCTTTAGAGAACCAAGGAAGGGAGATTATCCCACCAACACACAATAAGTGCAGCAAAGAAGTTTTATTAATCTGAAAATTGCGTAACCTTTACATGTTTGGGTTATGCCTTTATTTATACTGAATTTGAACTTAAAGAAACCCTAATGGACCTCCCTTAGGTGGACTTATATGTAGCCCACTTACAATTGACCCAAATAAGTAATAATAACCCAAAAACTAAGAAGAAAATACTAAAAATACTAAAAATCCGAAAATACCATCCTAAATAAGCTAGAATCAGATTTGTCACCCTTAACAAATCCTAAACAAAATTGGAAAAATCTGATTTGGAAAATTTGTGTTGTTGCCCCCTTTGATGTCCTTGATTAGCTTGGAATTCCTTGTTTAACTTGGACAAATAAGAAAACAAATTTCCTCCTTTGTTGCTGATTTAATTACTTTCCTTCCTAAGTGAGGAAAAGCATTAAATAGTCCTCCCCTCTATAGGAATAAGATTTGGCCAACTTCCTTACTTAGTTAGGAGAATAAATTGCTGACTCTTTATCCTTGTAGTATTAGAAAAGACAAGCCTAACAAGGCTGGTATTGGGCCGGACACATCAACCCCTTGTTCCACATGAATTGGGCTCTTCTTGGACCTGAACTAAATGAATTAAAGGCTGTTCTTCATGCTCCTTAAATGTTCCAAGCCTCTCTAGGTCCATTTTGTTCCATATATTCTGAACAAGCCCATTCAATGCTTCTTTAAGCTTCTTAGCCCTAGCTCTTGTGATTGGCCCAATTGGCACCTCCAATGGGTTGTTGGCATGATTATGCTTGGTGTTAGGCTGATCCGCATCATCCCCTCTCTCTTCAAAAGGATTCGACCTCGAATCATCACCTACATCAAACAGAGTAAGATCAGAAACATTAAAGGTAGCACTAACACTATACTCACCTGGCAAATCAACTTTATAAGCGTTGTCATTGATCCTCTCAAGGATCTGAAACGGCCCATCTCCTCGTGGTTGTAGCTTTGACTTCCTCTGGGCCGGAAATCTCTCCTTGCGCATATGCACCCAAACCCAATCGCCAGGCTGAAAGACAACATGTTTGCGCCCCTTATTGGCTTTGGTCGCATACACGCGATTCCTCTTTTCAATCTGTTGCCGCACACTCTCATGAAGAGTTTTCACCACCTGTGCTTTACGATTACCATCCAAACTAACCCTTTCATCAATAGGCAAAGGAATCAAATCCATTGGAGTTAAAGGGTTAAATCCATACACAATTTCAAATGGTGAAAATTCAGTAGTAAAGTGCACACTACGATTATATGCAAACTCTATAAATGGCAAACAATCTTCCCAATTCTTTAAGTTCTTTTGAATGACAACACGCAAAAGTTGTGTTAAGGTCCTATTAACTACTTCGGTTTGTCCATCTGTTTGGGGGTGACAAGTAGTTGAAAACAACAGTTTAGTACCCATTTTTCCCCATAACACCTTCCAAAAATAGCTAAGGAACTTAACATCTCTATCAGAAACAATGCTCTTAGGGACCCCGTGAAGTCGTACTATCTCCCTAAAGAACAAATCAGCAATGTTAGTTGCATCGTCAGTTTTATGACATGGAATGAAATGTGCCATCTTTGAAAACCTATCAACAACTACAAAGATGGAATCCCTCCCCCGTTTTGACCTAGGTAAACCCAAGACAAAGTCCATCGAAATGTCTACCCAAGGTTCTTTCGGTACAGGCAAAGGGGTATACAAGCCATGCGGTTGAGTCCTAGACTTTGCTTTCCTACAAGTTATGCATTTATCACATATGCGTTGCACATCTTTTTTTATTTTAGGCCAATAAAAATGCTCATGCAACACATCCAAAGTCTTAACAACACCAAAATGCCCCATCAACCCGCCTCCATGTGCTTCACGTACAAGCAATTCACGCATAGAACTTAATGGAACACACAAACGACTCTCTTTAAACAAATATCCATCAAGTCTATAAAACTTTCCAAAAGCTGAAGTTTCGCAAGCATTGTAAACATTAGCAAAATCACTATCATCCTTGTACAATTCTTTTATGTGTTCAAATCCTAGAAATCTAGCATCCAAAGTAGATAAAAGAACATACCTGCGTGAAAGTGCATCAACCACAATGTTTTCTTTCCCTTGCTTATACTTGATCACATACGGAAATGTTTCAATAAATTCAACCCATTTGGCATGTCTCCTACTCAATTTACCTTGCCCTTTCAAGTGCTTCAATGATTCATGATCAGAATGTATGACAAACTCCTTAGGCCATAGGTAATGTTGCCACGTCTCTAAACTTCTTACCAAGGCATAGAGTTCCTTGTCATATGTAAGGTAATTCAAGGCTGCCCCATTAAGTTTTTCGCTGAAATATGCAATGGGCCTCCTATCCTGCATTAACACAGCTCCTATATCGATACCTAACGCATCACATTCTACTTCAAAAGCTCTTGTAAAGTCTGGTAAAGCTAAAACAGGTGCCGAACAAAGCTTATCCTTCAACAATTTAAAAGCCTCATCTTGTGCATCATTCCATTTGAATCCAACAGACTTTTTCACAATTTCAGTTAAAGGTGCAGCAATAGTACTAAAATCCTTCACAAACCTTCTATAAAAACTAGCAAGTCCATGAAAACTCCTTACCTCACTTACCGATTTTGGTGTAGGCCAATCTTGGATGGCTTTAACTTTCTCCTCATCCATCTCGATACCCTGTGCAGTAACGACATAGCCAAGAAACACAATTTTTTCCATGCAAAAGGTACACTTCTTAATATTAGCATATAATCGCTCACTACGCAACACACTAAGTACATTACGCAAATGATCAAGATGCTCATTTAAGTTCTTGCTATAGATCAAAATGTCATCAAAATACACAACAACAAACTTACCTATAAATGCACGCAAGACATGATTCATTAAACGCATAAACGTGCTAGGCGCATTTGTAAGTCCAAACGGCATGACTAACCATTCATATAAACCATGCTTAGTCTTAAATGCAGTTTTCCACTCATCACCCTCTTTCATCCTAATTTGATGGTACCCACTTTTTAAGTCAATCTTAGAGAAAATACATGATCCATGTAACTCATCTAGCATGTCATCAAGCCTAGGAATAGGATGTCGATACTTTACCGTTATGTTATTGACACCATGACAATCAACTCACATCCTCCATGTTCCATCCTTTTTTGGCACAAGTAGCACTGGCACAG
Source organism: Populus euphratica (assembly GCF_000495115.2). Taxonomy (NCBI): domain Eukaryota; kingdom Viridiplantae; phylum Streptophyta; class Magnoliopsida; order Malpighiales; family Salicaceae; genus Populus; species Populus euphratica. The sequence goes on from NW_011501046.1 coordinate 23,318, forward strand.
CACAAGGACTCATACTCTCACGAATGTACCCCTTCATCATCAACTCATCTACTTGCCTTTGAAGCTCCTTCGTCTCCTTGGGGTTGCTTCTATAGGCTGGACGGTTAGGAATTGAAGCTCTGGGCAGTAGATCAATTTCATGTTCAATCCCCCTTAATGGTGGTAATCCATTAGGGATGTCTTTAGGGAATACATCATCAAACTCCAGCATCAAAGAAACAGCCATACTAGGAATAACAGAATCAAGATCGTTAGTGTTAAAATAAGCCTCCTTATACACAAGTAAGATCATTGGCTTATTAGTGAAAAATGCAGATCTGATTTGAGATCCTTTTGCATAAAAATTAGGTTGTTTCTTTAATTTTTCCACACTATTATCATCACACAAGCTTACTTTCTTCCCTCCTCGGTTTTTACCTCCACTCTCAACCAGTTTAATTAATGATTTAGGTTTAGCCGAATCTGATGGTTTTCTCTCACCATTGTCCTCACGTGAATTTTCACTCTTCCCATCCTCACATTCCTTTTTTACTTTGATTTGATCATCATACACTTGTTTCGGAGAAAGAGGTACAAGAGTGATGGTTTTACCATCCTTTACAATAGTGAACCTATTTCTAAACCCATCATGAATCGCTTTCCGATCAAACTATCATGGACGCCCCAGAAGTAAGTGACTAGCATGCATCGGGACGACATCACATAAAATCTCATCAGAATATTTCCCAACAGCAAACGCAATCAAAACCTGCTTAGTAACGCTCACTTCACCACATTCATTCAACCATTGCAATCTATAAGGCCTAGGATGCTTAATACAACTCAGATTCAATTTCTTCACAAGTGTATCACTACCAACATTAGCACAACTACCTCCATCAATTATCATGCTATATACCTTGTTTCGGATGTGACATCGAGTGTGAAATATATTTTCCCGTTGCTGATCTACATCATTTTCTTTGATTTGCATGTTCAGCGCACGTCTTATAACCAAAGCCTCCCCCTCAACAGGATATGCAATCTCCTCATCGCTACAATCCACCAAAGGTGGCATCTCTTCACTTTCAGACTTGTCACTTTCAGATTCAACATCCCCATTGTCTCTTATAAGCGTAACTCTTCGGTTTGGACACTAAGATGCAATGTGCCCCTTCCCTAAACATTTAAAGCATTTAATATCTCTATCACGAGTAGGTTGAGATTCAGATTTACCTTTCCCATCCGTATAAGTATCCTTTTTAGCCTTAGGTGGTTCAGCCTTTGCATAAGGCTTTGGTTGGACAGCCCCCTCTCTTTTCAAATTCAGCCTCCATGTTGAGGAAGATGAAGCCGAATTGGTTTGAAAACGTGTACTGCCCCTTCTCTTTATTTGCCTCTCTACCTTCGTTGCCATATGGACCATGTCTTCCAATTCCACATAGTGTTGTAATTCTACAACATTTGCAATGTCCCTATTCAGTCCATTTAGAAACCTAGCCATAGTAGCTTCCCGATCCTCAATCACGTTGGCCCGAATCATGGCAATCTCCATTTCCTTGAAATACTCATCCACGAACCTAGAACCCTGATTCAAACCCTGCAATTTCAGATACAAATCTCTATAATAGTGGTTAGGCACAAATTGTCTTCTCATCAACACTTTCATCTCCTCCCAGGACGCTACCGGCCTCTCTCCACTCCGTCTTCTACTAGTAACATTCTGATTCCACCAAATCAGTGCATAATCCATGAATTCGATGACTACCAATTTCACTTTCTTCGCCTCCGAATAGTTATGGCAATCAAAAATCCAATCCACCTTTTTTTCCCACTCCAAATATGCCTCGGGATCGTTTTTACCTTGAAAAGAAGGTATTTTCAGTTTGATAGCATCCAAATCACCATCTAAATCAGCATGCACCCCAACACTACGGAAATTTTCCCTTTGGCCGAATTGGCCCCTAGTTCTATTCCCATAATCCCTTCGGTTTTTAGGCTGCCGAAAACCTTCCTGGTAGTCTCTGGCCTCATCATCAAAACCACCATCACCAATATCACCAACGACCTCCTCAAAATCCTCACAATCAGCCCACCTTGGCTTGTTGGCCCTACTGCTATTGTTTGCTTTCGGTTCCACCTCAAGCTTCACATTTTGGGTGCTCGTACCAGCCTCGTTACCACGTTTCTCCACCCTATAAAGTCTGTCACACACATTTCCCATCACAAAATTCATCCTCTCCATCATTTGTGTCATGGCTTGCATTTGAAATGTAAGTTCTCCCTCGGGATGAGGCGGTGTATTATTTTGATCTGACATGATAGTACCTGCAAAAAGTGGTTAGTGGTAAAAGAAAATTTATCCTCACATCACTCGTGTTTCGCTCAAACACTCTTAATATCCTCACACGCTCACACCTCTCGCCTCACCTTCTTGCGGTTCTTGCGAAACTGAAACCAACACCAAATAGAACCAACTTGGCAGCGCTATCTAAATATATATATATATATATGACTCAAGAAGCAATGAAAAAACTAGAAAACTAGCAAAACGAAACTGCGATGATAGTCTCGTGAGTAGTAAGCGAGTCTATCTGAAATATGAACGAAACTGAAGACGCGAATAAAAAACAGAAACAAAAAATATGCAAAATCATTAACCAAAACCTAAATATGTTGGATATGATGAAAATAAATTGCAAGAAACGAAATCAACAAAAAGCGAGCGAATTTTGAAATGGTGACGCAAGACAGACTCGTTTACGACAAGTTAAGTCCGAATCTGGAACCTAAAGTAAATAATGTCCAATTGAGTTAAAATTTCAGATATAGTGTGATATCAACCCAAATAGACATAATATAAGGTTTGAGCAATTTATGACAACGTTTGATATACTGAAGTAAAAACGTTATGAATCAGACTTGAATAGACCTGAATTTGAAACCCAAAGAAAATGATATCCAATTCACCCCAAATTTGATATGTAATGCGATTAGGACCCCAGTAATTAGAATATCAAATTTGAGCTAATTCCGAGTTGATTTGATCCAATTGTCCCTTGTTTAGTTTTCTGCGGCAGAATCTAATAAACGTCTTTTTGAACAATTTTTCTTTTCTTTTCTCTTTTCTCTTTTTTTTTTTATGTTACTGATATATTTTGAACAATAAAAAAATGAAATAACAATTTTTTTTTCTTTTTATATGCCGCAAATTCAAGGAGAAGAAGAAATTGGATACTAAGGAATTTTTACGGAAATAACAAGAAACGAAAATTTCAGGAGGATATAACCTGATTAATGGAGTCACGCAACCCACACGCAAAGATGCCAATTCTCGGAAAGCCAAGTAAATCAGGTTTGATAGGAGTGTGACACAAAGATAACTTGTACCTAGGCACCAACACTATTGAAAACGGAAACCCCCACCCAACGAATATTGATTCGCGAACGAGAAGTATAAGGATGACGCCACGAAGACAGTTGTTCTTCGATAAGTCGTTTTCAGTTCTTTAGAGAACCAAGGAAGGGAGATTATCCCACCAACACACAATAAGTGCAGCAAAGAAGTTTTATTAATATGAAAATTGCGTAACCTTTACATGTTTGGGTTATGCCTTTATTTATACTGAATTTGAACTTAAAGAAACCCTAATGGACCTCCCTTAGGTGGACTTATATGAAGCCCACTTACAATTGACCCAAATAAGTAATAATAACCCAAAAACTAAGAAGAAAATTCTAAAAATACTAAAAATCCGAAAATACCATCCTAAATAAGCTAGAATCAGATTTGTCACCCTTAAGAAGTCCTAAACAAAATTGGAAAAGTCTGATTTGGAAAATTTATGTTGCTGCCCCCTTTGATGTCCTTGATTAGCTTGGAATTCCTTGTTTAACTTGGACAAATAAGAAAACAAATTTCCTCCTTTGTTGCTGATTTAATTACTTTCCTTCCTAAGTGAGGAAAAGCATTAAATAGTCCTCCCCTCTTTAGGAATAAGATTTGGCCAACTTCCTTACTTAGTTAGGAGAATAAATTGTTGACTCTTTATCCTTGTATTATTAGAAAAAGACAAGCCTAACAAGGCTGGTATTGGGCCGGACACATCAACCCCTTGTTCCACATGAATTGGGCTCTTCTTGGACCTAAACTAAATGAATTAAAGGCTGTCCTTCATGCTCCTTAAATGTCCCAAGCCCCTCTAGGTCCATTTTGTTCCATATGTTTTGAACAAGCCCATTCAATGCTTCTTTAAGCTTCTTAGCCCTAGTTCTTGTGATTGGCCCAATTGGCACCTCCAATGGGTTGTTGGCATGATTATGCTTGGTGTTAGGCTGATCCATATCAGGAAAGAGCTCCTCTTAACGAGTAGGGATTTGTAGGGGCCACAACGAAAATGGCATCCAAAAACACTTGTAAAAATTTAAGCACGATCCAACGGCCGGTTCAAAAGATATGGCCCTTTTTAGCTCTTATTCGAATCTGGCGTGACTAGTCCTCGTCTCTAACGAGTAGGGATTTCATACTTACTACAAGGAAAATGACCTATAGAAACCCCTCTAAAAATTTAATGGAGATCCAACGATCGAATCAAAAGCTATGGCCCCTTTTAGCTCTTATTTTGATATGGTGCGAAAAGACCTCCTCTTTAACAAGTTGGGATCTATAAGGACCAAGGGAAAATGACATCTAAAAACACCTATAAAAATTTTAGCACGATCCAACGACCAGATCAAAAGATATGGCCCTTTTCAGCTCATATTTGGATTTGGAGCAACAAGTCCTCATTCTAACGAGTAGGGATTTCATATATACTACACAAAAAATGGACTACAGAAACCCCTCTAAAAATTTTATCGCGATCTAATAGTCGTATCAAAAGTTATAACTGCTTTAAGCTGCTATTCCGGTCTGGCACGAAAAGACCTCCTCTTTCACGAGTAGGGATTCCATAGGGACCACAAAGAAAACAGCCTTTGAAAACACCTGTAGAAATTTGAGTGTGATCCAACGACCGGATCAAAAGATATGGCCCTTTTCAACTCTTATTCAGATTTGGTGTGACAAGTCCTCGTCTCCAACAAGTAGGGATTTCATATTTACTACAAGGACAATTCCTACAAAAACCCCTATAAAACTTTAATTGTAATCCAATGGTTGAATCAAAAGTTATTGCCCCTTTCAGATGCTATTCCTGTATGGCACGAAAGGACCTTTTCTTTAACGAGTAGGGATTCCATAGGGACCATAAAGAAAACGGCCTTTGAAAACATGTGTAAAAATTTAAGCATGATCCAACAATAAGATCAAAATATATTGCCCTTTTCAGCTCTTATTCAGATCTGGCATGAGAAGTCCTCATCACCAACAAGTGGGGATTTCATACGTACAACAAGGAAAACAACCTATGAAAACCCCTGTAAAAATTTAATCACGATCCAATAGTTGAATTAAAAGTTATGGGCCCTTTCAGCTGCTATTCCGGATGGCACGACAAGACCTCCTCTTTAACGAGTAGGGATTCCATAGGGACCACAAGGAAAATGGCCTCTAAAAACACGTGTAACAAATTGAGCGTGTTCCAACAACCGTATCAAAAGATATGGCATTTTTTTAGCTCTTTTTTTAATCTAGAATGACAAGTCCTCGTCTCCAAAGAGTAGGGATTTCATATGTACTACAAGGAAATCAACCTAAGGAAACCCCTATAAAAATTTAATCACGATCCAATGGTCGAATAAAAAGTTATTATTCTAGTGTGGCACGAAAAGACCTCCTTTTTAACGAGTAGGGATCCATAGGGACCATAAGGAAAACAGCCTTTGAAAACATATGTAAAAATTTGAGCACGATCCAAGGGCCAGATAAAAAGATATGGCCCATTTCAGCTCTTATTCGAATATGGAGTGACAAATTGACACGACTAAAAGATTGTTATCTTCTTCCAAGTGCAGGAGTGTCGAAGTAATAAATAATACGGCAAGACCGGGGTCGAACCATAGGGAGATTAATTCTACAAATTATAAATAACAATAATACAACAACAATAATAACAACAACAACAACAATAATAATAGTAATAGTAGTAGTAGTAGTAGTAGTAGTAGTAGTAGTAGTAATAACAATAATAATAATAATAAAGAAAAAGAAGGAGAAGAAGAAAAGGATGATGAGAACTTTGAGATGTAATATTAATGAAAGGGTTAAACAATGATAATAACAAATGTCAAGGTTAGAGGTTCCATTAATGGTATGTCAAACAAGTATAGTATAAACTATTATTATTCAATTGGAAATCACACACAAAGGAGGTTCCAATCTAATTATAGATCGTTAACATGATTACATTAGTCATCTTATTCGATTAATGCTAATACTTGTAAATCTCGTCAAGC
>NW_011501046.1:29725-45201 GCF_000495115.2 Populus euphratica
TCAAGCATTCATGATTATAACTTATGTTAACAACAAATCAAGTTTCTTTCATAGCTCAGGTGTCGGTTATACCATACAGTATGAACTATGAAAGTGCCAAGCATTTGTTGTACCAAGTGTTATACAACATAAATTAAGATTAGTAATTTAACAAGCAAAGTATTAAAGAGTGAACAAGATAATAAATACAAAACATGTTAGTATCAAACATTAAAGTCCATATTAAGTTTACACTATACTTATTCTTACACCATTAGTGTAACCTTTTCACCTTGACATAATTAACTTAGCTATGTATCCTTTTCACCTTGACATAATAAACTTAGCTAGACATAATGAAAGAAAGAAAAATAACTAAACAAAATAAGAACATAAATAAGATAAAAGTTAACTAAGTAAATGAAAGGAAATGAAAGGCATAAACTTGATATTAATGAAAGCAAAGCATAAACATTACAAAAAATACAAAGAGAGAAAGTAAGAGCATGATCTTGATCTGGAGACCAAGATGCCTAAATACATGGCAAATGCTTCCTTTTATAGGCCAAAATTGGGAACTATTGATTTGATGACTAATTGATGAGCAGGTGGCTAACTCTTGACTTGGTGACAATCCTTATCTTCTCTTGTCTGCCTAAAACATCATTGATAACGTCAAAATTGGAGCCACTTGTAAACATGAAAGTTGTAGGCAATTGTCTTAGCTTTCTTGTGTAAAAACATCAGCTCATGTCGACTTCTAGAACTCTAGATATGGCCAAAATACTGAACAGTGCTCGGGCTGGAGGACAGATTCGGGCTTCTTTGTTGTTGCTACAATTTGGACTTGAAAATGGTGTTTTTAGATCTTAGGCTCCATATGAATAATGGTGTAAGAATAAGTATAGTGTAAACTTAATATGGACTTTAATGTTTGATACTAACATGTTTTGTATTTGTTATCTTGTTCACTCTTTAATACTTTACTTGTTAAATGACTAATCTTGATTTATATTGTATAACACTTGGTACAACAAATGCTTGACACTTTCATAGCCCATAATGTATGGTATAACCGACACCTGAGCTATAAAAGGAACTTGATTTGTTGTTAACATAAGTTATAATCATGAATGCTTGACGAGATTTACAAGTATTAGCATTAATCGAATAAGATGACTAATGTAATCATGTTAACAATCTATAATCTGATTGGAACCTCCTTTGTGTGTGGTTTCCAATTGAATAATAAGAGTTTATACTATACTTGTTTGACATATCATTAGCGGAACCTCTAACCTTGAAATTTGTTATTATCATTGTTTAATCTTTACGTTAATCTTTCATCTCAAAATTCTCGTCAACTTCTTCTTCTTCTTTGTTATTACTACTACTACTACTACTAATACTACTACTAGTATTATTATTATTATTATTATTATTATTGCTACAATTATTGTTGTTGTTGTTGTTGTTACAACTGTTGTTGTTTATAATTTGTACAATTAACCTCCTTGTGGTTCGACCCCGGTCTTGCCGGGTTATTTATTACTTCGACACTCCTGCACTTAGGAGAAGACAACAATCTTTTAGTCATGTCAGCCTATGAAAACCCCAGTAAAAATTTAATCGCAATCCATCGGCCGAATGAAAAGTCATGGCCCCTTTCAACTGATAATCTAGTTTGAATGACAAGACCTCCTCTTTAACCAATAGCGATTCCATAGGAAACATAAGGAAAACGGTCTTCAAAAACACTTGTAAAATTTTGAGCGTGATCCAACAGCTGGATCAAAAGATAAGGCCTTTTTAAGATTTTATTCGAATCTTAAGCGACAAGTCCTCGTCTCCAATGAGCAGGGATTTCATACGTACTACATGGAAAAGGGCCTACAGAAACCTCTATTAAAAGTTAATTACGATCCATCGGTCAAATTAAAAGTTATAGCCTCTTTCAGCTGCTATTCCAGTCTAGTGCGAGAAGACCTCCTCTTTAACGAGTAGGGATTCCATAGGGACCATAAGGAAAACAGCATCCAAAAACACCTATAAAAATTTAAGCACGATCTAATGGACGGATCAAAAGATATCGCCCTTTTCAACTCTTATTCAAATATGGTTCTACAAGACCTCGTCTCCAATGTATGAGGATTTTATACGTACTGCAAGGAAAATGGCCTACGGAAACCCCTGTAAGAATTTAATCGTGATTTAATAGTAGGATTAAAAGTTACAACTTTTTTCTTCTATTATTCAAGTCTAGTGCAACAACACCTCCTCATTAACAAGTTGGGATCCACAAGGACCACAAGGATAATGGCCTACGAAAACACCTGAAAACATTTAAGCGCGATTCAACAACAGAATCAAAAGATATGACCCTTTTTAGCTCTTATTTTGATATGGCACAACAAGACCTCGTCTCCAACAAGTAGGGATTTCATACATACGAATAAAAACGGCCTACGAAAACCCTAGTAAAAATTTAATCACGATCCATCAGCAAATGAAAAGTTATGGCCCTTTTCAACTGATATTCCAGTCTGGGGTGAGAAGACCTCCTCCTTAACGAGTAGGATTCCATAGGGACCATAAGGAAAATGGCCTCCAAAAATGCCTGTAAAAATTTAAGCACGATCCAACGGCCAGATCAAAAGATATGGCCCTTTTCAACTCTTATTCGAATCTGGCTCGACAAGAGCTCATCTCTAACATGTCGGGATTCAATAAGTACTGTCGCATGTCAATGCGCGACATCCATTGGTGATTTTATAGTTTATTTTCTTAATTTGTTTAGGAGTCGTCACCTAGTATTATGGTAATTAGAACCTATGGTCTGCGAGAGTTTGGGTTAGGGACTGGTTTTGCAAAAGGAGGATGCATCACCCCTAGCGCACCCTACTTAAGGTAAACTGCATTGTTATTTGATTGCTTTCTAAGTCGAGTTTCTATTTATTGGTCTTTTCTAGAGTTCAAGGCATATCTCTCTTCATGAAAAACATTTATACCTTATTGGGTTAAATCCTAACCTTTCTAAAGTCTAAATTTTAACATCACATTTATTTATAACTTGTAGCTTTAATACCTCAAGGTGTATTTTATCATGTAATTTTACACCCACAAATATTAAAGTTTCAATTTGGATCTTAAAAAAAAATTAAAAAAGATTTTTTTAATGAAAATATGCTTGGAAAAAGGTTTTTAGGTTTTAAATGTATATATATGTGTGTGTGTGTGTGTGTGTGTGTGTATTTGGAGAAAATCAAGTATTTTAATACTGGATTTGTATTTTGCAATATAAATATATAACTTGATATTATGCAAAATTGATAGAAAAATATTTGAGAAAATCATAAATTTTTTAAAAAGATTTTTTTTGAAATTTTTTGGAATTTTTTATTTTTTTTAATATTATAATATATTATTATAAATAAATAAAAATTACATGGGTTGGGCCGACCCAACTAGCCGGGCCAAGCTCAGCCACAAAAGTAGTCGGGCCGATTTTAGCCCGAAATGGTTAGGCTGATCTTGGGCCAACAATTTTTTATTTATTTCTTTGGGATCGGGCCAACCTTGGCCCAGAAATTTGGGTTGGGCCAGATGTGGCCCGACCTAACATCCACTACAAGAGTAGTGGGCATGAATTATATTTCATGCCCACTGTTCATGTGAACAGTAGGACGTGAATTATAATTCACGCCTATTGTTCACGCAATGAACAGAGGCGAGGAAGAACAAAAAGAGGGGGAGGCAGAGGAAGAGGAAGGTTACTTGGCGTGAAGGTGGTCTGACTGGGGAGGAAGATGTGGTGCAAGCGGTGACAACATGATTAATGCTTAAAAGTGCATTTTTATCAAGGTTTTATATCATTATTTTGCACTTGAAGTATCAATAACTTCTTAACTAAAGCATATTTTATAATAACATATCTAATAATATAAGATACATTTAATTAGTGGTAAATGTTCATTTTAAATACAGGTCTATCACATAAATAAAAGGATTCATTGATGAATTTAAGAACTAAAATTGAAAGGACAAAGAGATGGCCAAACTTAGAAAAAAGATGGTGATGCAGTCCAAACCAGAACAATATTTGGTAATTGGGTCATATCTGGAGCCATAGATCTTGGATTTAGGTTTACTTTATATGGATGGAAAGGTAAGACATAGGCCTACAACTTTTATATAGAGCCCAAGATTTAAAAAGGCCATTTTCAAGTCGAAATTGTAGCAAGAACAAAGAAGTCTGAATTTGTCCTACAACCCGTGCATTGTTCAGTGTTTGGCCCATATCTGAAGTTCTAGAAGTCTAAATAAGCTCTCTGTTTTTTTTTTTTTGGAAAGCTGAGACAATTTCCTACAACTCTTATGTTTTCAATTAGTTCCAATTTTGATGTTATCAATGATATTTGGGGCAAAAAAAAAAAAAAGATAAGGATTGTCACCAAGTCAAGAGTTGGCCACCCACTCATCAATTAGCCATCAAATCAATAGTTTTCAATTTTGGCCTTAAAAGGAGGCATTTGCCATGCATTTAAGCATCTTAGTTTCCAGACCAAGATCATCCTCTTGCTTTCTTTTTTTGTATTTTTTGTAATATCTATGCTTTGCTTTCATTAATATCAAGTTTATGCCTTTCATTTCCTTTCCTTTACTTAGTTAACTTTTATCTTATTTAGTTTATTTATTTTTCTTTCTTTCATTATGTCTAGCTAAGTTCTTATTTTGTTTATTTTTTTTTTCTTTCGTTATGTTTAGTTAAGTTTCTTATGTCAAGGTGAAATGTTATACTAATGGAGTAAGAATAAACATAGTGTAAACTTAACATGGACTTTAATGTTTGATAATAACATGTTTTATATTTGTTATCTTATTCACTTTTTAATACTTTGCTTGTTAAATGATTAATCTAGATTTATATTGTATAACACTTGGTACAACAAATACTTGGCACTCTTATAGCCCATACTGTATGGTATAATTGACACTTGAGCTATGAAAGAAACTTGATTTGGTCGCGTCAATACTCCTACATTTGGGAGAAGACATCAATCTTATGGTTGTGTCATGTAAGAATAAGTATAGTATAAACTCAATATGAACTTTAAGTTGGATACTAACATGTTTTGTATTTGTTATCTTGTTAACTCTTTAATACTTTGCTTGTTAAATGACTAATCTAGATTTATGTAGTATAACATGACACGACTAAAAGATTGATGTCTTCTTCTAAGTGCAGGAGTGTCGAAGTAATAAATAATCCAGTAAGACGAGGGTCGAACCACAGGGAGGTTAATTATATAAATTATAAACAACAACTATAAATAACAACAATAATAACAATAACAACAATATAAATAGTAGTAGTAGTAATAATAGTAATAATAATAATAAAGAAGAAGAAGAAGAAGAAGAATTTAATGAGAACTTTGAGATGGAAGATCAATGCAAGGGTTAAACAATGATAATAACAAATGTCAAGGTTAGATGATGCACTAATGGTATGTCAAATAAGTATAATATAAACTCTTATTATTCAATTGGAAAGGACGCACAAAGGAGTTTCCAATCAGATTATGAATTGTTAACATGATTATATTAGTTATCTTATTTGATTAATGCTAATACTTTTAAATCTCATTAGGCATTCATGATTATAACTTATGTTAACAACAAATCAAGTTCCTTTCATAGCTCAAGTGTCGGTTATACCATACAGTATGCACTATGAAAGTGCCAAGCATTTGTTGTACCAAATGTTATACAACATAAATCTAGATTGGTCATTTAACAAGCAAAAGTATTAAAGAGTGAACAAGATAACAAATACAAAACATGTTAGTATTAAACATTAAAGTCAATATTAAGTTTACACTATACTTATTCTTACACCATTAGTGTAAACTTTTCACATTGACATAATATATTTAGCTAAACATAATGAAAGAAAGAAAAATAAATACACAAAATAAGAACATAAATAAGATAAAAGTTAACTAAGTAAAGGAAATGAAATGAAAGGCATGAACAAGATATTAATGAAAATAAAACTTAAAAATACAAGAAAAATACAAAGAGAGAAAGCAAGAGCATGATCTTGATCTGGAAACTTAGATGCGTAAATGACATGACTAAAAGATTGATGTCTTCTCCCAAGTGCAAGAGTGTCGAAGTAATAAATAACCCGGCAAGACCGGGGTCGAATCACAGAGAGGTTAATTGTACAAATTATAAACAACAATAACAATAACAACAACAACAACAACAACAACAACAACAATAATAATAGTAAGAACAACAACAACAACAACAACAATAACAATAACAACAATAATAATAATACTAATAATAGTAGTAGTAGTAATACTAATAATAACAACAACAATAATAATAATAATAATAATAATAATAATAATAATAATAATAATAAAGAAAAAGAAGAAGAAGAAGAAGAAGAAGAAGATGAGAACTTTGAGATGGAATATTAACGTAAAGATTTAACAACAATAACAATAAATGTCAAGGTTAGAGGATCCACTAATTGTATGTCAAACAAGTATAGTATAAACTCTTATTAGTCAATTGGAAACTACACACAAAGGAGGTTCCAATCAGATTATAGATTGTTAACATCATTACATTAGTCATCTTATTCAATTAATGCTAAAACTTGTAAATTTCGTCAAGCATTCATGATTATAACTTATGTTAACAACAAATTAAGTTCCTTTCATAGCTTAGGTGTCGGTTATACCATACAATATGGGCTATGAAAGTGCCAAGCATTTGTTGTACCAAGTGTTATACAACATAAATCAAGATTAGTCATTTAACAAGCAAAGTATTAAAAAGTGAACAAGATAACAAATATAAAACATGTTAGTATCAAATATTAAAGTCCATATTAAGTTTATACTATACTTATTCTTACAACATTAGTGTAACCTTTTCACCTTGACATAATAAACTTAGCTAGACATAATGAAAGAAAGAAAAATAGATAAACAAAATAAAAACATAAATAAGATAAAAGTTAACTAAGTAAAGGAAAGGAAATGAAAGGCATAAACTTGATATTAATGAAAGCAAAGCATAAACATTACAAAAAATACAAAAAAAATAAAGCATAAACATTACAAAAAATAAAAAGAGAGAAAGTAAGAGCATGATCTTGATCTAGAGACCAAGATGCCTAAATGCATGGTGCTTGACCGTTTTTTATGATCGGCTTGTTTTAACTCGCAAGTGCACGAGTGTGCGATGTAGCAATTAACTCGGTAAGATTGAGGTCATATCCACAGAGAGCTAGATCTGGAAATTAAGCTAAGTAAAAAAAAAAACTCAAGAGAAATTAAATTAGCAATAACTTGGTTGAAAATAATTGATGGATTTGTTTTTAAAGATAAAAAAAAAATGTAAATAGAATTGAAATGACAAGAAAAAGTAAGTCTTGGTCCAAATCAATTTAATGGTGATGTATTGGTGATTTCTTCAACATATATAAGATAACTCAACCTAATATCAACGATGGTGATATTAGATCCGAAGATATTACAATGAAGATTAGAAAGATGAAGATTGATTATTGCTTAAGAATGAACAAGTACTTTCATATTAAGTAAGACATTGAATCAAGCAATATCTATACCAAAACTAAAGTTTGTGCATAAAAATTCAAGATTATAAATTAGCTAAATGATTTCTAAAATTTCTTTACAATAATAAATCATTCATGAAGAAAATAAGAAGATAAACATTAAGATTCATTCATATCCTAAAGAACTCACCTCAATCACCATTATCCTTGATTTGGATCCAAGAAAGAGTTTAGCCAACCATGATTATATATAAGAACACTTCAATAAACATGAAAGAACTTGAATCCAACTGAAATAATAAGTTTTACAAACTAAAGAACCGAAATCTATAAAGAAGAACACAATACAATTTCAGAAAAAATTCGGACACAAATCTGACTCTAACTTTGGACAGCAATTCGACCCTCTTAGAAGCTTTTTTTCGAGAAGCTATTAGAGACATATTTATAGGCAATTCTGTCACCTTTCCAGATCATTAAAGAACAACTCATTTGGCCACCCGATTCAAAAGTTATGGGCAAAACACCGAAAGGTGTTCTGAAAAATCAAATCAAGACAGCTTTACAACTACTTTGGTGCACGTTTTTCTTCCTCATTTATGAGGTGTCTCCTTCTTCTTTTTGACCCAAAATAATGTTAAAATATCCCCTTCAGCTTTCCATCCATACTACTACTACTATTATTATTATTATTATTATTATTATTATTATTATTATTATTATTGTTATTGTTATTGTTGTTGTTATTATTGCTATTATTGTTGTTTATAATTGTTGTTTATAATTTGTACAATTAACCTCCCTGTGGTTCGACCCCGGTCTTGCCGGGTTATTTATTACTTCGACACTCCTGCACTTGGGAGAAGACATCAATCTTTTCGTCGTGTCAAGTTTTTGGCGCCGTTGTCGGGGAGGTAAGTTCTTGTATAAATTATAGTATTTATTTTATTTTCTCTTTTCACTTTTCTTGTATATAACTTTGTTTCTTTTCTTTTGTTTCTTTTTTTATTTTGTTTTCTTCCTCCTTCTTTTGCTTTCTTCTTCTTTTTTATTTTATTCCTACACGTGCATGAGAGTGTGGTCACGTACATCAAGTGGTAGACTTTGTAGGGTATCCTCATCATTTTCAGAAAATATGGCTGAAGAAGATAATCAATCACTTCATAATGAAAATAATGAGAATAACCGGGCTAGAACACTTAGAAACCACATGAATCCCACAAGAACAAATGCACCATCATGCATAGTTTTTCCTCCCGATGCATCTCATTTTAATTTTAAACCAGGTATTATTCAACTTTTACCTTCTTTTCATGGCTTAGAATTGGAAAATCCATACTTGCATTTAAGGGAATTTGAGGAGGTGTGCAACACATATAATAATTTAAATTGTAGCATGAACACCATCAGATTAAAGCTTTTTCCTTTTTCATTAAAAGATAAAGCTAAAACATGGCTACAAAATTTAAGACCAGGATCCATTCGTGCTTGGGATGAAATGCAACAACAGTTTTTAAAGGAGTTTTTCCCATCTTATAGAACAAACTCTTTCAAGAGACAAATCACCACTTTCACTCAAAAACCAGGAGAAACATTTTATAAATGTTGGGATAGGTATCGAGATTTGCTTAGTACTTGCCCCCATCATGGTTTTGAAACATGGAGATTGGTTTCACATTTCTATGAAGGGTTAACACCTAAAGATAGGCAAATGGTTGAATTGATGTGCAATGGAACTTTTGAAGATAAAGACCCTGATGAAGCAATGGAGTACTTAGACTTGTTAGCTGAAAATGCTCAAAATTGGGACACTGCGAGTACTTATGAGGCACCGAGTAAAACTCAACCTCATACATCTAGTGGAGGTATGTACAACCTTAGGGAAGATCATGACTTTCAAGCCAAGTTTGCATCTTTAGCTAGAAAAGTCGAGGGACTAGAATTGAAAAAGAGTGGTCAATTAAAATCTGTTGAAAAAATTGTGTGTCAAATCTGTGAAACAAATGAACACTCAACCAACGATTGTCCAACCTTGCCTTCTTTTAAGGAATGTCTCCATGAACAAGCCCATGCTTTAAACAGTTTCCAAAGGGCCAACCACAACCCATACTCCCAAACATACAACCCTGGTTCGAGAAATCACCCAAATTTTAGTTGGAAGAGTGAGAACAACAATGCACAAACTTCACAACCACCATTTCAAGCACACCACAATTTCCAAAATTCTCATGGATATGCACCTCCTTATGCTCCACCGCCTAGAAGAAATCTTGAGGAAACATTGCATGCATTCATTGAAAAGCAAGAGACAATCAATACTCAACTTGTTCAAAACATGACAGATTTTAAAGATACTCTTGCTAAATTAACATCTGCTCTTAGTTTCCAAGAGAAAGGTAAGTTTCCATCTCAAACACAACAAAATCCAAAAGGGCAATACAATGCAAATGCAAGTAGTTCCGGAAGCCAACATATGGATCAAGTCAAATCAGTCACTACTCTGCGCAGTGGTAAGGTTATTGAAAAACCCTCTCTTGAACCTTATGAGAAAGCTGATGAGTCAATCTCTGAGGGTAAGGAAGGGGTTGAATCTGAAAATTGCAAAGAAACGACTGATTCACCGCCAGCACTTCCATTTCCTCAAGCCATGACCAAACAAAGGAAAGTCAATCACAATTCTGAAATTTATGAAATTTTCAAACAGGTAAGGATCAATATACCTTTGCTGGATGCAATTAAACAGGTTCCTTCCTATGCTAAATTTTTGAAAGATCTATGCACTGTGAAGAGGAAACTGAATGTGAAAAAGAAAGCCTTTCTAGCGGAACAAGTAAGTGCCATTCTTCAAAATAATAATGCTTTGAAATATAAAGACCCTGGTTGTCCTACAATTTCCTGCTTTATTGGAGAGCATAAAATTGAAAGAGCCTTACTTGATCTTGGTGCTAGTGTGAATTTACTTCCATATTCAGTTTTTCAGAGTCTCAATCTAGGTGAGTT
The DNA here is from genome assembly GCF_000495115.2 of Populus euphratica. Classification (NCBI taxonomy): domain Eukaryota; kingdom Viridiplantae; phylum Streptophyta; class Magnoliopsida; order Malpighiales; family Salicaceae; genus Populus; species Populus euphratica. Next base: position 40,308 of record NW_011501046.1, read on the forward strand.
AAAACCAACTTCTATAACTCTTTTACTTGCCGATAGATCTATAAAAGTGCCTAGAGGAATAATTGAAGATGTGTTAGTACAAGTCGATAAATTCATTTATCCTGTGGATTTTATTGTCTTGGACACACAACCTGTTGAAGCATGTAATTCATTTCCTGTTATTTTAGGACGTCCATTTCTTGCAACTTCTAACGCATTGATTAATTGTAGGAATGGACTGATGAAGCTATCATTTGGAAACATGACATTGGAGATGAATATTTTCAACATTTACAAGCAACCTGGAGATGATAATGATTTACAAGAAGTAGATCATATTGACGAATTAGTTTATGATCAACTTGAATCTACTTTAAGTAAAAATGAATTGGATGAATCTGAAGATTTGCAAATGATTTATTCTGAGGAAGAAATCACGGATGAAAAACGCATAGAAAATGTTGATGCGAATCTTTTGTCAACAATGACAACAGATTCGACATCTGACATCACACCAATCAATGATTACTTTCCTAACGAATCCTTACTTTCTCTTAGTCCAATGCCTTGGTATGATAAAAATATTAATTTTCTTGCTTTAGGAGATTTGCCAGCTGATTGGAGTACCCAAGAAAAAGAAAAGTTTTTGAACGAAGTGAAGAATTTTTATTGTGATGACCCTAACTTATTCAAATATTGTCCTGATCAAATATTTCAAAGATTCATTTCGGACAATGAGGTAAGTAGTGTCATTAAACTTTGTCATTTTGAAGCACGTGGAAGTTATTTCTCGTCAAAAAAGACAATTGCAAAAATCTTTCAAAATGGATTTTATTGGCCCACCATGTTCAAGGACACACATGCATTCTGCATAACTTGTGAAAATTGTCAAAAAATTGACACTGGTCAAAAAGTTTTGTTTTATGATTCTCAACTCTATGCATTCCCTAAAGAGCTAAGATTAAGATGGACTTGTAATACACAATGTCGTTCTTTAGGAATGGTATCTATAAACCGTGAAGATAAAATACAATTCATTAAGGATGGCCTGAGTAAGGAATCTTTAGATAATCTTCTATTGACTCTTGAGACGTATCCTAGTGGAGATGTGCATCGTGCAATTCATGATTTATGGCCACTATTTCATAAAGAACATGATAGACTTAGTCTTGGGAATCTGACTAAAAAAGACCCTGTTTGCTAGTTTTTAAGAAAACTGGATGGGAAGCCTATCCCCGACCCATAGAGGGCGTTTAAGTCGTTCTTGGACGTAAAACCAAGGGAAGATGTGAGCCACAATCACAACTACCTGTACATACACATGCTCTTTTTTTTCAAAAGTAAATAAATAAATAAATAAATAAAAAGAGAGAGAGAGAGAGTGTGAGACTCCTGCTGGCCTACATATAGGTGTTATGATTGCCTTTCTAATTTCTCATCTATAAAACCCTCTTTTCCTTCCTTTCATTTCTACTCAACCCATACATTCAACAAATAGAGAAGTGTGTAGAAATGGCAAGTTCCTCAAGTCATCAAATAAGAAATATTTGTGTTTTTAGTGGATCTAGTCCTGGGAAAGAAAAAGAGTTTTTAGAATCAGCAAATCATCTTGGTCAGGTGCTAGCTGAGAGAAAGATTCATTTAGTGTATCGGGGAGGCAGTCTTGGGTTAATGGGAGGTGTGTCAATAGCTGCATTTTTAGGAGGTAGTCAAGTTTTGGGGGTCGTCCCTAAAGCTTTGGCACAAGGGGACATCATTGGAAAAACAATTGGAGAGGAACTTCAGGTCTCCACAATGTCAGCTCGAATGAATGCAATGTTTAACCATGCTGATGCTTTCATTGCTTTACCAGGTGGTCTAGGCACATTGGAAGAGATCTTTCATATTTTCTCTTGGGCTTAATTGCACATTCACCATAAACCCATAGGTTTGTTAAATGTTAATGGTTATTATGATAAGTTGTTGTCTTTTCTTGATCATGCTGTGGAACAGGAATTTCTAACATCTTCTGCACGACAAATCATAATCTCTGCTGCTACTACTGAACAATTGATTGACCAACTACAATCTTTCATTCCTATGATTGATCCTTCCATGACTCGCATAAATTGGTCATCTAAGGAAAGCCGTAAAAAGCTTAGATTGGATTTGAGCCTTCATTTGTGAATTTTTGTGTCTTTTGGTTTTATTATTGTGTTTTGTTATTTCTTATTTTTGTTTTAGTGTGTTTCAGGTTTGTTGGTGTTCGTTATTTCAGGTGATATCTTCTATACTCTATCTTTCTACCTTAGAACATTGAGGACAATGTCTCGTTTTGGTTGGGGGGAGAGGGTAGTAGTTGATAAAAAAAAAAGGGTAGTAGTTGATAAAAAAAAAAAATTGTTTTTCATTTCATAAAGCATGTGCATAATTGTTGTTACTAGGATGGCAGAGTAAAGGAGTTCTTTTGTTAAAGTGACTCTTGAGACGCATCTTAGTAACCATTCTTAACAAGGTCTATTATAATACTTCCTGAAATATTCAGGTTTACAAACTCTCGTATTGTTACCACTTAATTCTGCTCATATACTTATTTAACATGTATTTTTAAACCTTAATTTACACACACACACTTTAACATATGATTGTGGGTTGCATATTGGATTATTACATTATTTATGTTCTTTTGTTAAAGGTAACAACTAAGGGAAAGGGATTGTATATAATTAAAAAAAAAAAACACATGAAAAAAAAAAGAAAAAAAGAAAAAAAAATGATGATAATAAAAATGTAGATAAGTTTGATTTCGTAGCCTCCCTAACCTAAGCAATTAAGCCCGAAGGGGTGTTTTAACACCTAATACCCTAAAGTCAACTGACTTGGGAGCTATTGGCCCAACGCTTGTTACATGGGTTGAGGAGAAAAGCTTAAGGGAATCAAACATTGCACTATCTACATATCAGTATCTGCGACCCGAGTTACTAAGCTCGTAGGGGTGTCTTAACACCTAATGCCCTAAGACCAACTGGTCTGGGAGTCATTAGCTGAAAGCTCGTTACATGGGTTAAAGATGCATGATGTTTTTAAAGTATATGTATATAGAGTTAAAAAAAAAAAAGACAAAAATAGTAATCCCAACCCAAGGAAGTTAACCTTAAACATTAGAACAAAAATTTTGTTTTCTTCCAAGAAAAGCCCTATAATTATGTGTTGATACATTGAGCACAAAAGAAAGGTTTATTAATATCTTGTTAAGTGGTATTGAGCAGATATATAAATTTAATGAGAGTTTGTTTATCTGGATAGATTAATGGAAGTTAAATGATGAATACCTTGCTTTGTGGAATTTGCAAATTGTTTTTCTATTTAACGCTTTGATTACTAGGGACTAGTAATAAGCTGGTTGGGGGGTGTGATTAGTACTTAAAAGTGCATTTTTATCATGGTTTTATATCATCATTTTGCACTTGAAGTATCAATAACTCCTTAACCAAAGCATGTTTTATAATAATATATCTAATAATATAAGATACCTTTAATTTGTGGTAAATGTCTATTTTTAATGCAGGCCTATCACATAAATGAAAGGATTGATTGATGACTTTAAGAACATAAATTGCAAGGATAAAGAGATGGCCAAACTTAGAAAAGAGATGTCGGTGCAATTCAAACCAGAACACTGTTCAGTAATTGGGCCATATCTGGAGCTACAGATCTCAGATTTAGGTCCAATTTATATGGATGGAAAGGTAAGACATAGGCCTACAACTTTCATATGGAGCCCAAGATCTAAAAAGGCCATTATCAAGTCCAAATTGTAGCAACAACAAAGAAGCCCGAATCTGTCTTCCAGCCCGAGCACTGTTTGGTATTTTGGCCATATCTGGAGTTCTAGAAGTCCAAATGAGCTGAATGTTTTACACAAGAAAGCTGAGACAATTGCCTACAACTTTCATGTTTGCACCTGGCTCCAGTTTTGACGTTAACAATGACGTTTTGGGCAGACAAGAGAAGATAAGGATTGTCACCAAGTCAAAAGTTGGCCACCCACTTATCAATTAGTCATCAAATCAATAGTTCCCAATTTTGGCCTATAAAAGGAGGCATTTGCCATGCATTTAGGCATCTTGGTTTCCAGATCAAGATCATGCTCTTCCTTTCTCTCTTTGTATTTTTTGTAATGTTTATGCTTTGCTTTCATTAATATTAAGTTTATGCCTTTCATTTCCTTTCCTTTACTTAGTTAACTTTTATGTTCTTATTTTGTTTACCTATTTTGCTTTCTTTCATTATGTCTAGCTAAGTTAGTTATGTCAAGGTGAAAAGGTTACACTAATGGTGTAAGAATAAGTATAATGTAAACTTAATATGGACTTTAATGTTTGATACTAACATGTTTTATATTTGTTATCTTGTTCACTCTTTAATACTTTGCTTGTTAAATGACTAATCTTGATTTATGTTGTGGGCTATGAAAGTGCCAAGCATTTGTTGTACCAAGTGTTATACAACATAAATTAAGATTAGTCATTATGTATGGTATAACCGACACCTAAGCTATGAAAGGAACTTGATTTGTTGTTAACATAAGTTATAATCATGAATGCTTGACGAGATTTACAAGTATTAGCATTAATTGAATAAGATGACTAATGTAATCATGTTAACAATATATAATCTGATTGGAACCTCCTTTGTGTGTGGTTTCCATTTCAATAATAAGAGTTTATATTATACTTGTTTGATATACCATTAGTGGAATCTCTAACCTTGACATTTGTTATTATTATTGTTTAATCCTTACATTAATTTTTCATCTTCAAGTTCTCATCATCTTCTTCTTCTTCTCTTTCTTTATTATTATTATTATTACTACTACTACTACTACTACTACTACTACTACTACTACTACTACTACTACTACTATTATTATTAT
>NW_011501046.1:45342-63472 GCF_000495115.2 Populus euphratica
ATTGCTACTATTATTGTTGTTTTGTATAATTAACCTCCTTGTGGTTCGACCCCGATCTTGCCGGGTTATTTATTACTTCAACACTCCTGCACTTGGGAGAAGACATCAATCTTTTCGTCGTGTCATATACAAATGTACTTATTATTTGGGCTAAGATTGACATTGAAACCTTGAGTGTTTAATGGTTGAAGTTTGCACACAACATAAGACAAGTTTGGGCTTGAAATAAATCATATGATATTCTTTTCTAGAATTGGAATAGAATTGATTTTTGGGACAAATTTGGAGCACTTATTTGAACCAAGATTTGCTTCAATCTTCAACTAAATGTCTCTTCAATTCTTTGTTCTGAATTCCGATGTTGAATTTTCTAAATTAATTCATTTAAGCTCCAAAAACCTATCGAAACATTAAAACAAACTTCATTACTAAAAAACACATCAATTATTATAAAAACAACCAAATAAAAATAATAAATACATATGTAAAACAAGAGACTTAATGACACTTTTGATGCACAATCACACCCCCCAACTTAGATTTTGCTAGTCCTGAAGCAAAACAAAACATAAAACCTTTAAAATAAAAATAATAATAACAACAACCATAATTAGGCTCGATTCATCACACTTGAAGGACCTATCATGCAAACATTGGTATCTTTAACTTAGTATACACAATAGCAAATAAAGAAAAATAAGCATACTTACATTCTCTAAATCAAACATCCATACAAAATTTCCAAATTCAGTCATATTTATCGTGCAACCAACATAATTGATTCATATGAAAACTCAACTTCTAATCTTCCCTTCTCACCAACACAAACAAGGTAGCAAACTAGAGAAATATCTATATATATATATATATTTTTTTTTTTCTGAAGATATGATTTATTCTTTCTCTTTAAGTTGTCACTTCCCTTTTGACGCGAATACAAACATTTGTGATGAATGCACCCGGTTACTCACAAAGTCACAAACTTAAAGTGCTTTGCATACTCATATTTCAAGCTGCCATTTGACGTAAAGATAAACATTTGTGATGAATACCCCTAGTTACTGAGCAACTCAAAACATTGGAGTAGATAGAACTTTGTACACATTTATTTATTTATTTATTTATGTAATGATTATTACTCTAATTACTTAAACCTTGTTTAGGACTAGATCAAAAGGGATAATCACAAGTAAAGCATCATACTCATCTTTCATGCATATTCACACAACTCACACAACTTTTACAAGGAAAGATGTACTTCAGTAATCTAAAAAAAAGTATGCTATATCTTGCTTTATATGATATTATCTATCCCAAATTAAAGCATGCAATGTTCAACACAATAATGAACCCAAAAAGGTAATGATGATCCTAAACAAGTCTCATTCACATACCAATGCAAGTATTTTTTTTATTTGTTTTAACAAGCATGGTTATCTCAAGCATTCAACATAATGAAATATCTAAAATTAAGTTTTACATTATCCTCAATGTAAAAGAGAAAGAGAAGAAAAGTATAAAGATTAGAAAATTGTTACTCCCCTTCTGTTTTCAAGGATGAATGTCTGATTGAATTGGGCATGAGTTGACTTCTTGCTTGATTTGTTTTTTTAACCTGCATATCACAACTAAAAGAAAACATTGATTTTTTTTTTTTGAAAATAAAGAACCTCACACCCCCCAACTTAAAATAATGCATTGTCCCGAATGCATGAACAAGAAAATATAAGAGATGGAAGAAAGAAGAAAAAAATAAAAATAAAAATAAAAATAAAATAAAAATAAAAACTCATTACTTTTGATACTACAATGGTATTGGATCTTCAAGATCCAATGTCTCAACTTCAGCCACAACATTTTCAAGATAAAGTTTCAATCGATGACCATTTACTTTGAAAATATTTCCATTCTTGGGATTTTCTACCTCAAATGCACCATGCTCAGAGATGGATTTAATCACAAATGGACCAATCCATTTTGTCCTCAACTTCCCAGGAAAGAGATGTAATCGTGAATTATACAAGAGAACCTTTTGACCAACATGAAAGGATTTTCTAAGAATATGTTTATCATGCAAAGTTTTCATCTTATGTTTTGAAATTTTTGCATTTTCAAATGCATCATTTCTTAACTCCTCTAATTCATCCAATTGAAGCTTTCTATTTTTGCCAACCTCGTTTTCATTGTCATTGAATTGCCGAATGGCCCAATATGCACGGTGCTCAATCTCAACAGGGAGATGACAAGGCTTTCTATAAACTAGCCTATAAGGAGACATTCCTAAAGAGGTCTTATAAGCAGTGCGATATGCCCACAAAGCATCAACTAGTCGTAGGGACCAATCTTTATGGTTTGGATTGACTGTTTTCTCTAAAATGTTCTTGATCTCCCTATTTGCCAACTCAGCTTGGCCACTAGTCTGTGGGTGATAGGGGGTACTGACCTTGTGAATTACACCATATTTTCTCATCAAAATCCCAACGGGCTTGTTACAAAAATGTTTTCCCCCATCACTAATCATAGCCCGGGGCATGCCAAAACGAGAGAAAATATTTTCTTTCAAGAATTTGACCATAACTCGATGTCATTGGTTTGAGATGCAATGGCCTCCACCCATGTAGACACATAATCAACAGCTACAAGGATGAATTGGTAACCAAATGAAGTTGGAAAAGGTCCCATGAAATCAATCCCCCAACAATCAAATATTTCCAAAACAAGGATGGGGTTAAGGGGCATCATGTTACGCCTAGTGAGGCTACCTAGTCGTTAGCATCGGTCACATGCAACACAGAAGGCATGAACATCTTTAAACATGGTAGGCCAATAAAAACCACACTGCAAGATTTTGGCAATGGTTTTCTTGGAAGAGAAATGCCCACCACAGGCTAATGCATGACAAAAATTAATGACCCTTGGAATTTCATGATCAGGGATGCACCGCCTAATAATTTGGTCAGGACAATATTTAAATAGGTAGGGGTCATCCTAGAAAAAGGTGCGCACATTGTGCAAGAATTTTTGTTTGTCAAGTTTAGACCAATGAGAAGGAATCTGACTTGTGGCTAGGTAATTTGCTATGTCAGCATACCATGGAGAACCAATGTAAGAGACAGTACCTGCACAAAATAAATTTTCATCAGCAAAGAGTTCATTTATTGGAGATTCATCAATTATGGTCTTATAGCTTGAAAGACGAGACAAATGATCAGCCACTACATTCTCTACTCCCTTTTTATCTCGAATTTCAATGTTAAACTCTTGGAGTATGAGGATCCATCGAATCAAACGTGGTTTGGCATCTTGTTTTGTGAGCAAATATTTCAATACTGCATGATCAGTGAAAACAATAACAAGAGATCCAACCAAATAAGACCTAAACTTGTCTAATGCAAAGACCACAACTAAGAGTTCTTTTTCAATTGTAGTGTAATTCAATTGAGCATCATTCAAAGTCTTGCTAGCATAATATATGACATGAGGTTTCTTGTCTTTTCTTTGCCCTAAAACAGCCCCAACCGCAAAATCACTAGCATCACACATCAGTTCAAATGGTAAAGACCAATCAGGAGCTTGTATGATTGGTGTAGTTGTCAATAACCCTTTAAGCTTTTCAAAAGCTTCTTGACATTTTGATGTCCAATCAAATGGGACATCTTGTGACAACAAGTTACACAATGGTTTGGCAATGGTACTAAAAGAATGAATGAATCTTCGATAAAAACCAGCATGTCCTAAAAAGGATCTCACATCTTTCACAGTCTTAGGGGTAGTTAATTTTTGAATGACTTCCACTTTTGACTTATCTACCTCTATTCCTTTTGAAGAGACAATGTGACCTAAAACAATGCCATGTGTCACCATAAAATGACACTTCTCCCAATTGAGTACAAGATTGCTCTCTTCACACCTTTCAAGAACTTTTTCTAGATTCATTAGACACAACTTATAAGAATCCCCATAAACTGAAAAATCATCCATGAAAACTTCCAAAACATTTTCCACCATGTCACTAAAGATACTCATCATACACCTTTGAAAAGTGGCTGGTGCATTACACAATCCAAATGGCATTCTTCTATAAGCATAAGTACCAAAAGGACAAGTGAAAGTGGTTTTTTCTTGGTCTTCTAAAGAAATCTCAATTTGGTTGTAACCTGAGTATCCATCCAGAAAACAATAGAAAGCTCTTCCAGCTACTCTTTCAAGCACTTGGTCTAAAAATGGAAGCGGAAAATGGTCCTTCCTAGTCACCATGTTCAATTTACGATAATCAATGCACATACGCCATCCAGTTTCGATTCTAGTTGGTACCAGCTCATTATTTTCATTCTTCACTACCGTGACTCCAGATTTTTTTGGGACAACTTAGGTTGGACTAACCCATTTTGAGTTTGCAATAAGGTAAATGATACCTGCATCAAGTAGCTTAAGCACTTCACCTCTCACTACTTCCTTCATGTTTGGGTTCAATCGTCTTTGCATTTGCCTCACAGATTTAGCCTCTTCTTCAAGATAGATTCTATGTGTACATAAAAGAGGGCTAATTCCTTTCAAGTCAGTAATTTTCCACCCAATTGCTTTCTTGTGTTTTCTCACCACTCTCAAAAGTTTGTGTTCTTGCTCTATGCTAAGTTTTGATAAGATCACAATAGGATATGATTCATCTTCCCCTAGAAATGCATACTTAAGATCACTCGGTAAAGGCTTCCTTTCTAGTTTATCAGGCTGGACAAGAGATTCCTCAACTTTCACTTGGGGTGAAATCAAAGGCTCAAATGATGGGGTCCATTGACCTATTGACATAATAGGCATTGAATCTAGATAAGTCTCGAGTTCTCTTACTTCCTCATCAACACATTCCAAAGAACAAAATCTTTCATCATGAATTAAAGTTCTCTCCAATGGATCCTTGATCCACACTCTCTCAAAGTGTTCTTGACAAACTGTTTGGATGAAATCTACCTCTCTAATGTCCTCATGTTCCCCGATTTGTTTGGAGACATTAAATATGTTCATCTCCACAGTCATATTCCCAAAAGACAATTTCATCACCCTATTCCTACAATTAATTAAGGCATTGGATGTAGCTAGGAAAGGTCTCCCTAAGATGACTGGGATGGGGGCATTAGAACTTTGAATTGGTGCAGTGTCTAACACTACAAAATCAACAGGAAAGTAGAATTTATCTACTTGGACCAACACATCCTCAACGATACCCCTAGGAATCTTGATTGACCTATCAGCTAATTGAAGGGTGATTCGAGTAGGCTTGATTTCTCCTAAACCTAATTGTTCGTAAACAGTGTAGGGTATTAAATTCACACTTGCTCCTAAATCCAACAAAGCTTGATCTATCTTATGACTTCCAATAATGCATGAAATGGTAGGACAACCAGGATCTTTGTATTTGGGAAGGGTCTTAAACTGGATGATGGCACTAGCATGTTCAGTTAGAAAAGCTCTTTCTTTCACATTCAATCTCCTTTTGACTGTGCATAAATCCTTAAGAAACTTTGCATAAGATGGAACTTGTTTAATTGCATCAAGGAGTGGAATATTGACTTTCACTTGTTTGAACAATTCATAGATTTCTGAGTTCATAAGATCTTGTTTAGGTTTCCCTAACCTTTGTGGAAATGGTGCTCTAGGAACAAATTCTAAATCACTCATTTTGACTCCAATTTTTCTTGAATCATCTCCTTTCTCACTCATCTCTTTCTCATTTATCTCACCTTCTTTGTCACTCAAACTCTCATTTGTCACTTGTGTTTTGATTCCCTCTTCACTTTCCCTAGATTTCTCCTCTATAATACCTTTAGGAATCCTAAAACCTACACCTTTGTCAACAATCTTTCCACTTCTAAGGGTAGTGATGGCTTGGACTTGTTCATGGTTTGAAGGTTCACTAGGTAAGGATTCACTCATGTGTACCTGACCTCTAGGATTGGGCATTGGTTGAGCTGGGATTTTTCCCTTCTCTTGAATGCTTAGTGATTGAGTCAACTTAGTTAGTTGACTTCGAATGTCATCTAAGGTCCTATTGGTTTGGTCTTGGAATTTGTAAACTTGGTTGTTGATTCCTCCTTGTGTTTGCATGAATTGTTGAAGAGTATCCTCTAAGGATCTCTTATGAGGTGGTTGGTATGTGTTATGTGTGGGAGCATGAAATGGTTGGGGTGGAGGTTGAAATGTTTGAGGTACTGAAGAGCCCTCATTTCTCCATCCAAAATTTGGGTGGTTCCTCCATCTAGGATTATAGGTCTCAGAGTAGGGATTGCCTACATGGTTTGGAAATGGCTTTCTAACATTACTTGAATCAGAAGTTTGGCCATATAGCACTTCCTTGAAGGCTGGAATGGTAGGACACTCAGTTGTCCTATGCCCTTTGCTCTCACAAACAACACAACTTTCCTCTTGTTGTTCACTTATGACATGCACTTTTTTAATCTTAAGAGACTCTACTTTCCTAGCCAATGAGGCTAATCTAGCATTGAGGTCATCAGTCTCTTTCAATTGAAACTTCCCACTTGAATGAGAAATGGTGTTTCTAGACTCAACATGAACTAGGAGAGAAGTCTCCCATTGCTTTGTGTTTTCAGCCAATTGATCAAAAAAATCAAAGGCCTCACTTGGTTCTTTGTCATAAAACTCACCATTACACATGGTTGACACTAGCTTTTTAAAATCTGCGGTAAGAGAGTCATAAAAGAAACTCACTAACCTCCACATCTCAAAACCATGATGAGGGCATGCATTTAACAAGTCTTTGAACCTTTCCCAAGATTGGTGAAATGACTCATTTGGACTACAAGAAAAATTCATCATTTGACGTTGTAAAGCTGCTGTCCTATGAGTGGGGAAGTATTTTTTCAAAAATTCAGCTTGCATTTCTCTCCATGTACCTATAGACCTAGGACGCAAGGAGTTTAGCCAAAGCTTGGCTTTTATCCTTTAGAGAGAATGGGAACAATTTAAGTCGAATGGTTTCCTCTATGCATGTTCTATCAATAAAAGTATTACATACCTCTTCAAAGTCTTTAATGTGTATGTATGGATTTTCAGAATCCATACCATGAAATGTGGGAAGAAGTTGAATCATGCCCGGTTTCAAATTGAAAGCTTGTTGGTTAAGAGGTAAGATAATACACGAAGGTGTACTTTGTCTAGCCGGGTGAAGATACTCTCTAAGAGTTCGAAAATTAGGTTGATCACTGAATTGTGGAGGTCCATTACCTTGAACACTCCCTTCACCCTCTACATCTTCAACATTAGTGATTAGTACTTAAAAGTGAATTCTTATTAAGGATTTATGTCATCATATTGCACCTAAAGTATCATTAAATTCCCTAACAAAAGCATGTTTTATATTAGCAAGTCTAAAAATATAATATACCTTTAATTCATGGTAAATGTTCATCCTAAATGCAGGTCTATCACATAAATAAAAGGATTTATTGATGAGTTTAAGGATTGAAATTGAAAGGATAAAAAGAAGGCCAAACTTAGCAAAGTGTTGCTGGTGCATTCCAAACTCGAACACCGTTCAGTAATTTGATCATATCTGGAGCTGTAGATATCAGATTTAGGTCCATTTTATATCGATGGAAAGGTAAGACATATACCTACAACTTTCATATGAAGTCAAAGACTCAGTTCTACCGTTTTCAAGCCCAAATCTTAGCAACAACGAAGACGTCGGAAGCTGTCCTGCAGCTCAAGCACTATTTGGTTTTTGGCTCATATCTTGAGTTCTAGAAGTCCAAATGAGCTCTGGTTTTTTTTGTTGGAAAGCTGAGACAATTGCCCACAACTTCCACAATTCAGTTGGCTATAATTCGGATGTGAGCAATGACGTTTTGGCCAGCCAACAATATCAAAAATCAGCCCACAATATCAAAAAAACAGCAGCCATTAATGTCAAAAACCAGCCACCAAATCAATGGATGCCCACCAATTCTTCAATCAATCAATAGTTCTGAAACTTAGCCTATAAAAGGAGGCATTGTCCATGTATTTAGTCATATTAATTTTCAGATCAAAGTTATCTTCTTGCTTTCTCTCTACATCTTTGTAATGTTCAAGTTTTCTTTCATGCTATAGTAATCTCTTGTTTATGCTCTTTCATTTCCTTTCCTATACTTAGTTAGCTTATATTATGTTTATGTTCTTATATTGTTTATTTATGTTTTTCTCCTTCTTAATGTTTAGCTAAGTTAATTATGTCAAGGTGAAAAGGTTTCTCTAATGGTGTTAGAATAGGTATAATATAAACTCAACATGAGCTTTAAATGTTTATATCCAAGAAAGATTATTATTAACATGTTTTATCTTTTTATCTTACTAATTCTTAATACCTTGCTTATTAAATGGTTAATTTAGATTTGTGTTATATAATATTTGGTACATCAAATGCTTGATCCTTCATAGTTTTCGGCCGACATCGTTATTATGATAGGAACTTGATTTGTTGTTAACATAAACTAGCAACATGAATGCTTGATGATATTTATAAGTATGGTATTACTTAGATAAGATAATTAATTCATGATCATGTTAGTAATTTATAATGAGCTAATAACGAGAAATCATCCGATTAGAACTTCATTTGTGTGTGGTTTCTAGTTGAGTAATAAAAAGAGTTTATATTATATTTATTTGAAATATCATTAATGAATCCTATAACCTTAACATATGTTTTGTTATTATCCTTACATCAATATCACATCCCAAAACTTTCTTTAACTCCTTTTCTATTATTATTCTCTTCAAATCTTTTTCTTTATTTGTAATTTATATAATTCACCTCCCTGTGGTTCGACCCCGGTCTTGCCGGGTTATTTTACTTTGACACTCCTGCACTTGGGATAAGACATCAATTCTTTGATCGTGTCAAGTTTTTGGCGCCGTTTCCGGGGAGGTAAGTTCTTGTATAAATTAAATATTTTATTTTATTTTATTTTCACTTTTATTTGTTTTTCTAATTGTTGTTTCTTTTTCTTTTTCTTTTTTTTTCTTTTCTTTTGTATTTGCATGAGAGTTTGGACACGTACATTAAGTGGTAGACTTTCTAGAAAATCCTCATTTTCTTCAGAAAACATGGCCGAAGAAGATAACCAATCAATTCATAATGAGAATAATGAGAATAATGAGAATAATCGTGTTAGAACAGTTAGAGATCATATGAATCCAACAAGAACAAGTGCACCATCATGTATTGTTTTTCCTCCTGATGCATCTCATTTTAATTTTAAGCCAGGTATTATTCAACTTTTACCCACTTTTCATGGCTTAGAATTAGAAAATCCATACTTGCACTTAAGAGAATTTGAAGAAGTTTGTAACACTTATAATGACTTAAATTGTAGCATGAACACCATCATATTAAAGCTTTTTCCTTTTTCGTTAAAAGATAAAGCTAAAACATGGCTACAAAATATTAGGTCAGGATCCATTCATGCTTGGGATGAAATGCAACAACAGTTTTTAAAGAAATTTTTCCCTTCTCATAGAACAAACTCTTTCAAAAGACAAATCACCACTTTTACTCAAAAACCAGGAGAAACATTTTACAAATGTTGGGATAGATATAAAGACTTGCTTAATACCTGTCCTCATCATGGTTTTGAAACATGGAGATTGGTTTCACAATTTTATGAAGGGTTAACACCTAAAGATAGACAAATGGTGGAATTGATGTGCAATGGAACTTTTGAAAATAAAGACCCTGATGAAGCAATGGAGTACTTAGACTTGCTAGCTGAAAATGCTCAAAATTGGGACACCACAGGTACTTGTGAGGCACCAGGTAAAACTCAACCTCATACATCTAATGGAGGCATGCATAGCCTTAGGGAAGATCATGACCTTCAAGCCAAATTTGCATCTTTAGCTAGAAAAGTTGAGGCACTAGAATTAAAAAAGAGTGGTCAATTAAAATCTGTTCAAGAAATTGTGTGTCAAATTTGTGAAACCAATGAACACTCAACCAATGATTGTCCCACGTTGCCTTCTTTTAAGGAATGTCTCCATGAACAAGCCAATGCTTTAAATAGTTTCTAAAGACCAAGTCATAACCCATACTCACAAACGTACAACCCAGGTTGGAGAAATCACCCAAATTTCAGTTGGAAGAGTGGTAACAATAATGCACAAACTTCACAGCCACCATTTCAAACACAACATAATTTTCAAAATTCTCATGGATATGCACCTCCTTATATTCCCCCTCCTAGAAGAAATATTGAGGAAACATTACATGCATTCATTGAAAAGCAAGAGACAATCAACACTCAAAATGCTCAAACCATGAATGATTTGAAAGATACTCTTGCAAAGTTCACATCTGCTCTCAGTTTTCAGGAGAAAGGTAAGTTTCCATCTCAACCCCAGCAAAATCCTAAAGGGCAATACAATTCAAGTACAAGCAATTCCAGAAGCCAACATCTGGATCAAGTCAAATCAGTCACTACTCTCCGCAGTGGTAAGGTTATTAAAAAACCCATTCTTGAACCTTGTGAGAAAGAAGGTGAGTTAGTCTCCAAGGGTAAGGAAATGGTTGAACCTGATCATTGCAAAGAAGAGACTAATTCTCCGCCAACACTTCCATTTCCTCATGCCATGACCAAACAAAGGAAAGTCAATCACAATTCTGAAATCTTTGAAACTTTCAAACAGGTAAGGATTAATATACCTTTGCTAGATGCTATTAAACAGGTACCATCTTATGCTAAATTTTTGAAAGATCTATGCACTGTAAAGAGAAAATTGAATGTGAAAAAGAAAGCCTTCTTAGCCGAACAAGTAAGTGCCATTCTTCAGAACAATAATGCTTTGAAATATAAAGACCCTGGTTGTCCTACAATTTCTTGCTTTATTGGAGAACATAAAATTGACAGAGCTTTACTTGATCTTGGAGCTAGTGTGAATTTACTTCCATATTCAGTTTTTCAAAGTCTCAATCTAGGTGAGTTAAAACCTACTTCTGTTACTCTTTTACTTGCTGATAGATCTATAAAAATGCCTAGAGGAATAGTTGAAGATGTGTTAGTACAAGTTGATAAATTCATCTTTCCTGTGGATTTTATTGTCTTGGATACACAACCTGTTGAAGCATGCAATTCAATTCCAGTTATTTTAGGACGTCCATTTCTTGCAACTTCTAATGCATTGATTAATTGTAGGAATGGAGTGATGAAGTTATCTTTTGGAAACATGACATTAAAAATGAATGTTTTTAACATTTGCAAGCAACCTGGAGATGATAATGATTTACAGGAAGTAGATTTTATTGAAAAAATAATTTACGATCAATTTGAAAATTCTTCCAATCAAACTGAGTTTAATGAATCTAAAGATTTGCAAATGGTTTGTTTTCATGAAGAATCAAAGGCAAATATTTGGAGACCAAAAATTGAGGAATTGCCACCACGATCAATTGGGTCCATACCTTCAACTGTTCAACCACCAAAACCCGATTTGAAGCCATTGCCATGTAATCTCAAATACTCATTTTTGGGAGAAAATGAAACTTTTCCAGTAATAATTTCTTCCAAACTTAATGTTCATCAAGAAGGTAAGTTATTACAAACTCTGAAAATGCACAAAAATGCATTAGGATGGACCATAGCTGACATAAAAGGAATTAGTCCTTTGATTTGCACACACAAGATTTATATGGAGGAAAATGCTAAACCTTCTAGAGAAATGCAACGAAGGCTTAATCCTAATATGAAAGAAGTAGTGAGGAATGAAGTCATTAAACTTCTAGATAATGGAATCATTTATCCTATTTCTGATAGCAAATGGGTAAGTCCTACCCAAGTTGTACCTAAAAAGTCTGGAGTTACTGTGATAACAAATGAGAAAAATGAGTTAATTCCAACGAGGACTATTACTGGTTGGTGCATGTGCATTGACTATAGGAAACTTAATTCAATGACTAGAAAAGATCACTTTCCTTTACCTTTCATGGATCAAGTTCTAGAAAGAGTTGCAGGTCATGAATTTTATTATTTTCTAGATGGTTATTCAGGTTACAATCAAATTGAAATTGCATTTGAAGATCAAGAGAAAACTACTTTCACATGTCCATTGGTACATTTGCATACCGAAGGATGCCTTTTGGATTATGTAATGCACCAACCACGTTTCAAAGATGCATGCTTAGCATATTCAGTGATATGGTTGAACGTTTTCTTGAGATTTTTATGGATGATTTTTCTATTTTTGGTGATTCATTTGATAATTGTTTAACTAATTTGGAAAAGGTTTTGAACAGGTGTGAAGAGAAGAATCTTGTGTTGAATTGGGAAAAATGTCATTTTATGGTAACAAACGGCATTGTACTTGGTCATATTGTTTCATCAATAGGAATTGAGGTTGATAAATCTAAAATTGAGTTAATTGCCAACTTGCCAACACCAAAATCTGTTAAAAATGTTAGATCATTTTTAGGACATGCTGGTTTTTATAGAAGGTTTATCAAAGATTTTAGTATAATATCTAAGCCATTGTGTAACCTTCTAACAAAGGATAATGTTTTTGAATGGACTAAATATTGTGAAGAAGCCTTTGTTAAACTTAAAAACCTGCTTACATCTGCTCATGTTATTCAGCCTCCTGATTGGTCATTACCTTTTGAAATAATGTGTGATGCTAGTGATTATGCCGTGGGTGCTGTTTTAGGACAAAGAAAAGATAAGAAATCCTATGTCATTTACTATGCAAGTAAAACTTTAAATAGTGCTCAAATAAATTACACAACCACTGAAAAAGAATTACTTGCTGTAGTATTTACGTGTGAAAAATTCAGATCTTATCTTGTTGGCTCACCTGTTATTGTTTTTAGCGATCATGCAGCGTTGAAATATCTTCTTTCTAAGAAGGATTCTAAAGCTAGATTGGTGCGGTGGATTTTGTTACTTCAAGAATTCGATATCACAATCAAGGATAAGAAAGGCCCTGAAAATGTTGTCGCGGATCATTTGTCAAGATTGACAACTGATTCGAAATCTGACATCACACCAATCGATGACTACTTTCCTGATGAATCTTTACTTTCTGTCACTACAATGCCTTGGTTTGCTAATACTGTTAACTTTCTTGTTTCAGGACATTTGCCAGCGCATTGGGGCACCCAAGACAAAAGAAAGTTCTTGAACGAAGTGAAGAACTTTTATTGGGATGACCCTTATCTATTCAAATATTATCCTGATCAAATATTTCGAAGATGCATTCCCGACAATGAGGTAAGTAATGTCATTAAATTTTGTCATTCTGAGGCATGTGGGGGTCATTTTTCGTCAAAAAAGACAGCCGCAAAAATCTTAGAATGTGGATTTTATTGGCCCACCATGTTCAAGGACACGCATGCATTCTGCAAATCTTGTGAAAATTGTCAAAAGTTAGGATCTCTTTCAAAACGTCACATGATGCCTTTAAGTACTATTCTTGTCATTGAAATCTTTGACTGTTGGGGTATAGATTTTATGGGTCCATTTCCTCCATCATTTGGTTTTGTGTACATATTAGTCACAGTAGACTATGTTTCAAAATGGATAGAAGCAATTCCAAGTCATAACAATGATCATAAAACAGTCATTAAGTTTTTGAAAGAAAACATTTTAAGTCGATTTGGAATCCCTCGGGCCATGTTAAGTGATGGTGGAACACATTTCTGTAACAAGCCATTTGAGTCTTTAATGAAAAAATATGGAATCACACACAAAGTTGCCACCCCTTATCACCCCCTGACAAATGGACAAGTAGAACTTGCTAATAGGGAGATTAAACAAATCTTGGAAAAAACAGTGAACCCTAATCGAAAGGACTAGTCTTTAAGACTTAATGATGCACTTTGGGCCTATCGAACTGCTTTTAAAACATCATTAGGTATGTCACCTTATAGGTTGGTTTATGGAAAACTGACACGACTAAAAGATTGATGTCTTCTCCCAAGTGCAGGAGTGTCGAAGTAATAAATAACCAGGCAAGACCGGGGTCGAACCACAGGGAGGTTAATTGTACAAATTATAAATAACAATAATACAATAACAATAATAATAACAATAACAACAATAATAATAATAACAATAATAATAATAATAATAGTAATACTAATACTAATAATACTAATAATAATAATAGTAGTAGTAGTAGTAGTAGTAATAATAATAATAAAGAAAGAGAAGAAGAAGAAGAAGATGATGAGAACTTGGAGATGGAAAATTAATGTAAGGATTAAACAATAATAATAACAAATGTCAAGGTTAGAGGTTCCACTAATGGTATATCAAACAAATATAGTATAAACTCTTATTATTGAATTGGAAACTACACACAAAGGAGGTTCCAATTAGATTATATATTGTTAACATGATTACATTAGTCATCTTATTCAATTAATGTTAATACTTGTAAAACTCATCAAGCATTCATGATTATAACTTATGTTAACAACAAATCAAGTTCCTTTCATAGCTCAGGTGTCAGTTATACCATACATTATAGGCTATGAAAGTGCCAAGCATTTGTTGTACCAAGTGCTATACAACATAAATCAAGATTAGTCATTTAACAAGCAAAGTATTAAAGAGTGAACAAGATAACAAATATAAAACATGTTAGTATCAAACATTAAGGTCCATATTAAGTTTACACTATACTTATTCTTCCACCATTAGTGTAACCTTTTCACCTTGACATAATTAACTTAGCTAGACATAATGAAAGAAAGGAAAACAAATAAACAAAATAAGAACATAAAAGTTAACTAAGTAAAGGAAAGGAAATGAAAGGTATAAACTTGATATTAATGAAAGTAAAGCATAAACATTACAAAAAATACAAAGAGAGAAAGGAAGAGCATGATCTTGATCTGAACACCAAGATGCCTAAATGCATGGCAAATGCCTCCTTTTATAGGCCAAAATTGGGAACTATTGATTTGATGACTAATTGATAAGTGGGTGGCCAACTTTTGACTTGGTGACAATCCTTATCTTCTCTTGTCTACCCAAAACGTCATTGATAACGTCAAAATTGGAGCTAGTTGTAAACATGAAAGTTGTAGGTAATGTCTCAGCTTTCTTGTCTAAAAAATTCAGCTCATTTGGACTTCTAGAACTCCAGATATGGCCAAAATACCGAACAGTGTTCGGGCTAGAAGACAGATTTGGGCTTCTTTGTTGTTGCTACAATTTGGACTTGATAATGGCCTTTTTAGATCTTGGGCTCCATATAAAAGTTGTAGGCCTATGTCTTACCTTTCCATCCATATAAATTGGACCTAAATCTAACATATATAGCTCTAGATATGACCCAATTACCGAACAGTGTTCCGGTTTGGATTGCACCGACATCTCTTTTCTAAGTTTGGCCATCTCTTTATCCTTGCAATTTAAGTTCTTCAAGTCATCAATCAATCCTTTCATTTATGTGATAGGCCTGCATTAAAAATAGACATTTACCACAAATTATAGGTATCTTATATTATTAGATACATTATTATAAAACATATTTTAGTTAAGGAGTTATTGATACTTCAAGTGCAAAATGATGATATAAAACCATGATAAAAATGCACTTTTAAGTACTAATCACACCCCCCAACCAGCTTATTACTAGTCCCTAGTAATCAAAGCGTTAAAATAGAAAACAAATTTGCAAATTTCACAAAGCAAGGTATTCATCATTTAACTTCCATTAATCCATCCAGATAAACAAACTCTCATTAAATTTATATATCTGCTCAATACCTCTTAACAAGATATTAATAAACCTTTCTTTTGTGCTCAATGTATCAACACATAATTATGGGGTTTTTCTTGGAAGAAAACAAAAAATTTTTTGTTCTAATGTTTAAGGTTAACTTCCTTGGGTTGGGATTATTATTTTTATCTTTTTTTTATAAATCTATATACATATAATTTAAAAACATCATGCATCTTTAACCCATGTAACGAGCTTTCAGCTAATGACTCCCAAACCAGTTGGTCTTAGGGCATTAGGTGTTAAGACACCCCTACGAGCTTAGTAACTCGGGTCGCAGATACTGATATGTAGATAGTGCAATGTTTGATTCCCTTAAGCTTTTCTCCTCAACCCATATAACAAGCGTTGGGCCAATAGCTCCCAAGTCAGTTGACTTTAGGGTATTAGGTGTTAAAACACCCCTTCGGGCTTAATTGCTTAGGTTAGGGAGGCTACGAAATCAAACTTATCTACATTTTTATTATCATCATTTTTTTTCTTTTTTTTTCTTTTTTTTTCCTCTTTTTTTTATGTTTTTTTTTTTTTTTAATTATATACAATTTCTTTCCCTTAGTTGTTACCTTTAACAAAAGAACATAAATAATGTAATAATCCAATATGCAACCCACAATCATATGTTAAAGTGTGTGTGTGTAAATTAAGGTTTAAGAATACATGTTAAATAAGTATATGAGCAGAATTAAGTGGTAACAATACGAGAGTTTGTAAACCTGAATATTTCAGGAAGTATTATAATAGACCTTGTTAAGAATGATTACTAAGATGCGTCTCAAGAGTCACTTTAACAAAAGAACTTCTTTACTCTATCATCCTAGTAACAACAATTATGCATATGCTTTATGAAATGAAAACAATTTTTTTTTTATCAACTACTACCCTTTTTTTTTATCAACTACTACCCTCTCCCCCCAACCAAAACGAGACATTGTCCTCAATGTTCTAAGGTAGAAAGATAGAGTATAGAAGATATCACCTGAAATAACGAACACCGACAAAACCTGAAACACACTAAAACAAAAATAAGAAATAACAAAACACAATAATAAAACCAAAAAACACAAAAATTCACAAATGAAGGCTCAAATCCAATCTAAGCTTTTTACGGCTTTCCTTAGATGACCAATTTATGCGACTCATGGAAGGATCAATACCAATTTATGCGAGTCATGGAAGGATCAATCATAGGAATGAAAGATTGTAGTTGGTCAATCAATTGTTCAGCAGTAGCAGCAGAGATTATGATTTGTCGTGCAGAAGATGTTAGAAATTCCTGTTCCACAACATGATCAAGAAAAGACAACAACTTATCATAATAACCATTAACATTTAACAAACCAATGGGTTTATGGTGAATGTGCAATTGAGCCCAAGAGGAAATATGAAAGATCTCTTCCAATGTGCCTAGACCACCTGGTAAAGCAATGAAAGCATCAGCATGGTTAAACATTGCATTCATTCGAGCTGACATTGTGGAGACCTGAAGTTCCTCTCCAATTGTTTTTCCAATGATGTCCCCTTGTGCCAAAGCTTCAGGGACGATTCCTAAAACTTGACTACCTCCTAAAAATGCAGCTATTGACACACCTCCCATTAACCCAAGACTGCCTCCCCCATACACTAAATGAATCTTTCTCTCAGCTAGCACCTAACCAAGATGATTTGCTGATTCTAAAAACTCCTTTTCTTTCCCATGACTAGATCCACCGAAAACACAAATATTTCTTATTTGTTGACTTGAGGAATGACACGACGAAAAGATTATTGTCTTCTCCCAAGTGTAGGAGTGTCGAAGTAATAAATAACCCGGCAAGACCGGGGTCGAACCACAGGGAGGTTAATTGTACAAATTATAAATAACAATAATACAACAACAACAATAGTAATAATAATAACAACAACAACAACAACAATAGTAATAACAATAATAACAATAACAATAACAATAACAATAACAATAATAATAATAATAATAATAATAGTAATATAATAATAATAATAATAATAATAATGTAACGATTAAACAATTATAATAACAAATGTCAAGGTTAGAGGTTCCACTAATGGTATATCAAACAAGTATAGTATAAACTCTTATTATTGAATTGGAAACCACACACAAAGGAGGTTCCAATCAGATTATAGATTGTTAACATGATTACATTAGTCATCTTATTCAATTAATGCTAATACTTGTAAATCACGTCAAGCATTCATGATTATAACTTATGTTAACAACAAATCAAGTTCCTTTCATAGCTCAGGTGTCGGCTATACCATACATTATGGGCTATGAAAGTGCCAAGCATTTGTTGTACCAAGTGTTA
Source organism: Populus euphratica (assembly GCF_000495115.2). NCBI lineage: Eukaryota > Viridiplantae > Streptophyta > Magnoliopsida > Malpighiales > Salicaceae > Populus > Populus euphratica. The sequence goes on from NW_011501046.1 coordinate 63,441, forward strand.
TACAACATAAATCAAGATCAGTCATTTAACAA
>NW_011501027.1:0-56900 GCF_000495115.2 Populus euphratica
AATAAAGATAAGGATGAGTAGTCAACATTCCAAAAATACTAAAATAAGTCTTGGTGAACAAGATCATGGAACAAAGTCGTCATGCAAGGAACGCATTTTTCTTCACACTTGATCTTATCTATAATGCCTGCTCTGCCACTCTTGAAGCCACAACAATGTCTAGGTCTATGATTCAAATCACTATCAAGACACATTTGATTATAGAATTACTCACAATGCCTTGCTATTGTCTTGAAATAGAAAATGCAAAAATCATTATATAAATATATCTATATAATAATTTCATCTTTATTTGTTCAATTAAATATATTTAGTGTAAAGGTGCCATGATGCTAGCTTGTTAACATAACAAGGACCTTTCAGCATGGAAATACTCTTGGAGATCAATTTTTGGTTGTAAGAAAATTTATTCCCCATTTCATTATTTAAAGTTGGAATCAATCTTGGGTGTAAAAATTAATTTGAGAATATTTTCACCATGGATTTCTTGTCAAAAGGATAACAGTGTTATTATAGCTCAAAATCCACACCCATAATGTTTTTATTTTATCCAAAAATAAATAAAATTCATGCTATCCAAGATAAAGGCTCATCCAATCTAATATCAGAATGTTACAAAAATAATTAAATATCATTTTTCTTTCCTTTTTTTATTACAGAGATAAATAAATAAATAAAATATGAGAATCTAACAAACTTGCATTATGCTGTCTAAAAATGAAAGAGTAAATAAATAAATAAAATATGAGAACCCAACAAATCAAATTCTAGTGCCTAGAAAAACCAGCCTCCAAGCTCCCACCAATACAGCTGTAACGTATATAAATCGAACTTCAATTCTTTAAATCACCACAAAGTACCACCACTTTTTCATAGCACAAATTAATTTAAGCAATCTCTTTTGATTTCAAACAAATTATGTATATATTTTTACTTTAAAAAGGAGGAAACTTTGGTGGCTTCATGGGTTTTTGATGACAGAAAAAACAGGTCTATTTTTAGAGATTTCAAGGCATTTTGGTTTCTGGGTTTATGAAAATTCATTGATTTCTTGACATTTTTGGTTGAAAGATTGAATCTTTCTGATTACAAGGTGAAAAGGGTTTGTGGGATTTTGAAGAATGGGTCATAGTTCAAAGAAGAAGAAGAAAGGAGGAGGAGGGAGTGGAAGGAGAAGCAAAGGAAGGTCTCAATCAAAAGATCGTTCCTATAATGCATTAGATGATAATGAGCTTCTTGCTGAAGAGATTACTGCCTTGTAAGTGATTTTTGTCTTGATTTTTGAATGGAATTATTTAGTGATATATTCGTTTCTACTAGATCACTGTTTTTTCTAATTCATATTTTGATTTTGGAAGCCAAAGGAAGATGCTTTGGTGTACTTGGTGGTTTGGTTCAAAAGTTTGAATTTCAGCATGTTGTTTTTGGAATAGAAGGGTGTAAGGCTACAAGTTGGTGATCTTCACTGCCTTAAAAATATTTGAAATTTAGACTTGGTTCCTGATGGGATATACCATATATATGGGCTCAGACGACAAATAATAATATATTTTGCTGACGAATTTGAATAGGTTCTGGAATCGGATATTCACTTGAGGATCATTACAATTGTAATTGAGATGGTTTGGTACCTTTGGTGCATTGAAATTGTTAGTGTTTGGATTTAAAGAGTATCCGAGGACAGAGTCTACTTATTCATTCATATTTTTCGGGATGCTTTTAATTCAAATAATACCTTTTGATGATCGCCTATGGCATTCTTTGCAAATGGAAGAAAAGCTTTAACCTTTAAACTTTTCCTATATTTAGAGTATTCCTTTAATGGCCATAATACGATCAGAATTTTGTCCAGGTTGTGCCCACTTTTGCTTTCATTTTATATAAGGATTTACTTTTCACACTTGTGTCTTTGTGTTTTATTCTAATCTTGTATGCATTTAGGAATGCAATATTTCAAGAAGATTGCCAGATCATTTCAGACTCGCCTCCACAAATCACCATAAAGCTCAGGTTCATTTTATCTCACTATTTTTTCTAACTTTTACATGAAATAAGATTTGTCTTGATTGTGTTTTGCTATGTTTGAATTTGAACAGGCCTTACTCAAAAGATATGGGCTATGAGGATCCAGATGTTTCAGCTCTGCTTTCAGTCAGGTTGGTGATCCACTGGTTACTGTTATTTTTGTTTAATGTTAACACACATGTCTTCTCATACCCTTTTACTTTAACTTATTAATCAGGTGCTTGCCTGGATACCCAGACAAGTGTCCAAGGTTGCAGATTACTCCTGAAAAAGGCTTGACAAAATGTGATGCAGATAATCTTCTCTCTCTCCTAAATGACCAGGTAAAGGATGACTAATTTGAGCTTGATTGGCAATATACTATCATGCACATAATCTGTAATCCTGAATGCATCTTTTTTGTTGCCTTCATGTTTATTTTCAAAAGATAGTAAAGCCAATCCTTTACTTCACCGAATAGCTTTAGTTTTTGGATCAAGGGGTTCTTTCACAGGGTATGATAGCCTCTTTGACCTAGTGGTCAGGATTTCAAATCCTCAAACCCTCTTCATTTATTTACTTATTATTCAACACAGTTGGGTGGTAGGCCTTTGCCTAGTCAACATTTTATGGTTAATGTGCTTCAGCATGAGGCATGCTAAAGATATTAAAGCCTACCTCTGATCTTCACCTTACAACATAAGTTTTTGGGTTGTGTGATTCTTTGATATTATGGGAAAGGGTTATTTAATGAATTCGTTAACTTAAACTTGAAATTCAAATTTATGTTTTTGCTTCCAACATTTCAATTTTTTACTTAAATAAATTTAAATTTATTTAAGTAACTATTCTAAATTTCTCACACATATACATGCATTATCATGTACTTAATTTTATTGCTATAAATACACATTTATGTTTTTGCTTCCAACATTTCACTTTATTGGGTTGAATTGAATTGCCTTTCTCATACTGCAAATCTCTATTAAGGCAAATTCTAATGCCCGAGAAGGACGAGTAATGATTTTCAATCTGGTGGAGGCTGCTCAAGAGTTCCTCTCAGAAATAGCTCCAATGGTTCCAGCACCTGAACCTGTAAGCTATGACATGGAATTGTCCCTTGTCTTCCCAATTTTTTTAATCAATATGCCATATATTTATTATCAACTCATTAGTTTGCTTCCATGCTTTCACTTGCAAAGCCATATATTTCAGTTTTTGATTTGTTTTAGTTTTGGCTCTTCTTCTGTCATGATTATTCCATGAATCAATGTGTGTTTATCAGCATTTTCTGGTTTGGTGTTTTCTTAATCTTTGTCATGATCGGAGACTCGGGGAATTGATATTATTTACCATATGGCTGTCCTATATTTCTTATGTTTTCAGATTAGAAAATTTTGTTTTTAATTTCTAGGACTTCATTTTATGTAAAGAGTTGAGGAATGCTCCTTTTGGGTGGAACTATAGCATAGAGTGAAGATTAGAAAGCAACACTTAATAACAAAGTCAAACACAATGGTGGTTTAAGGGGAAGGGGTGGGAGGAAGGTCCAAAAGAAAAAGTGTCATAGCAGTGTCATATATCCTGTAATTTTTTATGTTACTGTTCATTCTTTATGTTCTCTGTTTGTTTACATGTGCTCTAATTTATTCATTTCTTCTTTAGGTTTTGTGCTCATCCATCAATAGCAGCATTCAGTTGTTTCAGAAGGACATCGCAGTTTCTAGTAACAAGAGCTGCTCATCCAGGGGACCTTTTGTTTATGGTTTCATAGACCTCTTCAGTGGCTGTGGAGAGTCATGGCATTGGGGTCTTGCTGTGGATGAATTAAAATCCCACGTGTTAGACCACTCAGAAGTTGGATATGAGGTACAGGAGAAGAAACTTGATAAGATTACAAAGCCATTGACAGTCCAAGAGGCAAAGCAAGGTCTATTGGTTTCCCCTATTGCCAAGTTGGATACCCTTGAAGAAGAAAGTGAATATGAAAATAAGGGCCTATCTACTTCTAATTCAAGTAGATCTCTAGTGGAGGAATTGGCAGGAACTGATATGAAAGGGGAGAAGCAGGTGAATAATATTGAACATGTTCTTTTTTTTTTCCCTTCCTTTTGAGTGTCAACTTCTTGATTTTTTAAGTTTGTGTTGCCTGTGATTCCATTTTTCTTCATATATACTCGATATTTCCATCCTTTTAATGCTCTTCTTTGGATATATCATTTGTAAATGTGTATAATAATCAACACCAAATTGTTAAAACAATGAGGTGGTTAAGGAAGTGCTGTCAATTTTCTTAGCTTTCAGATATTCACTGGGCTCTTCATTATAGTTATTATTGATTATGCAAGGGTCAAAATCAGAGAGTATATGCACTGCTCTCCTTTTATTTTTTGTGCAGCTTTAATGCTTTGTGAATGGGTGGGTGGCACCTCCTTTGTTGCCTTTCCAATAGATTGCTTATGAAAAGGCTTTAATTATAAAGGAGTTAAACCATCCTTGATGGACAGGTTTTGTAAAATAAGCACTGAAAATATAAAAATCCTAGGTTACCAAGACACAACTTTTGAAATTCTGGGCAAAAAGTACAATTCAGCTTTTGATTGCTTCTTGAAAATGGAGATGAGCTTGTTGAAAATAGAAAAGGTAATTGTTTGTGCATTTCATAAATATGCCTGAATAAAACATGGATTTGCACAAAGTAGTTCAATTGTTGTGCCGTAATAAAGAATGTACGACAAACAGACCACCAATTTTGAAGAAATAGTAACTACCATTATTTGTCATCATTCTTCAAATTCAAGGTCAAATTTGCATTGTAATACTCACTGACAAAGATACTGCATACTTTTATAGGGTATTTTTCTCAAGGAGGTTGGCTATGGGTCAGAAGATGATGATGACCAGGACGATGGTGACAATAGCAATGATGATGAAGATTTTGAAAGTGAGCCTTGGGAATCACTGTCATCGAATTCCTTAGGGTTTAATCAAGCATCTCAAACTATTGAAAAGGATCTTATAATGGTACTTCATTTATTATTGGGATAAGAATCATACTCTTCATATTTTCTCCTTGCCTTTTCTGTTTGAAGAGTCTGGACTGGTTAATCCTTTCCGCTTCAATTATGGACTGACATTGCTTCTTTGTTAGGTTCATCTTCTTCGTCTTGCTTGTGCCTCAAAAGGAGAATTGGTTGATTCTCTGCCTCAAATAACCACCGAACTCTGCAACTTAGGTGTATGTAATCTGATGTCTTCCTGTCTTGCAGAAAGAAACAAAGTCATTTTTGTTGTCTGGGAAAAAGTCAAAGTTTTGTTAAATATGTCCTCTGATGATGGATAACCTGGTGCAGATAATTCCTGAGTCAGTACGGGAATTAGCTTCTAAACCATGCTCAACGTTTAACAAGACATTTGATCATGTTTTCCATGAACATACGGTTCACCACTCTCTCTGTCTTTGTTTTTTTGACAACTGGAAACTGATTTCAAATTGTTCTTCACATTTTTGTCTGTTCTATTAATTTTATCTAGGTCTCATCTAGAGTATCTCAATTTTGGAAACCTACTTCTGATTTAGGAGGGGCTAGTGCGTCTCTCCCAAGCTCTCGATATCTAAATGACTTTGAAGAGCTGCAACCCCTTGGTACTATAATCCTCCATATCTGTGTGTGTGCAAGTGTTTCTATGAGTTTATTTAGGTATTGATTGAATTCTTTGTGGATACATATACATGTCTATGTGAGATCATAGAAAGGTGGAATGTTAGGTGCTGACATATAGGTACTTTATGAAGATGCTTGCTTATAAATGTGTCTTTACTATTTGATCACGACTTTTATGTACTTGAAAATTTAATTACTGATTTACTAGATGCTTCTTTATGAAACTTCATGCCCATATCTGCGTGTGTGCAAGTGTTTCTATGAGTTTATTTAGGTACTGATTGAATTCTTTGTGGATACATATACATGTCTATGTGAGATCATAGAAAGGTGGAATGTTAGGTGCTGACAGATAGGTACTTTATGAAGATGCTTGCTTATAAATGTGTCTTTACTATTTGATCAAGACTTTTATGTACTTGAAAATTTAATTACTGATTTACTAGATGCTTCTTTATGAAACTTCATGTTTGAGTCTTCATGGCATTGTTGTGACTGAATGCTTTGACATTACATTTGTGACACAGGAGGTTATTAAGGAAAATTAATTTTTATTATTTCCTATTTAGTTTAGGAAATTAAATAATATGCTTAATAACTTTATTTTTCCTAGTTTGTTTAAGACTTTTATTACTTGTCCTTTATTTTTATGTTTACAGGTTTGTTTAGGTTGGTTTTTGGGTTTATTTAAGGAGTTGAATAAAGTTTTGAATTGGGGTTTTTGTGTGATCCCTTTACGGCAAAATGCTTTCTTTGTGCTTGCTGTCCTTGTGTTACTCCTGTCTGCATCAATTCGTCTACAAACTTTTTTGACATTACAAAACTGCAATATGCCTTTTTTGTGGCCATGAGTTCAGTAGATACCATATTTATGCTTTTCTTAGAGTTTCCTTTATGAATGGTTACAGGTCATGGTGGTTTTGGCCATGTTGTGTTGTGCAAAAATAAGCTTGACGGAAGGCAGTATGCGGTGAAGAAAATTCGCCTCAAGGACAAAACCCTGCCTGTTAATGACCGAATCTTGAGGTAAATTTATTTTAGATTATGCAGTGGAAGAGTCAGTGCTCAAGGTTTATTGAATGCCAACATGTCGATCTTGAGGTAAATTTATGCAGTGGAAGTCATTGCTCAAGGTTTATTGAATGCCAACATGTCTTCATTTCTTTTGACTCCCTAGAAACATCATTCTCTTTTGGTGCAATAGAACTCCCTCTATTTTTTTTTTTTTTCGTGAAATTAAAAATGGAGTGGAAACTTGATTTTGTGTTCTGATCATGTAAAATTTGCTTGAAGTTTGCAGTACATTTTCTTTTTTATGTTTGATTTTATTTTAAGATTTGTGCCAACCATTGCGAGGTACTTAGGGAAGTAGCCACCCTTTCACGTCTGCAGCATCAGCATGTTGTCCGATACTATCAGGTATAACTTTCTTTTCTGCTTGTTCTGTGGATTATTGAGTAGGAAAGAATCACAATCATGTCTTTGTTGGTTAAGTGTAGCATGTCAAGATATTCATACATGTAAAATGCATAAGACGGTCACTGGTTGCTTGTAGAATGAGACGAGATTGTTATAATGAGTTTTTCTGAAATTTATAGGATGTGTTAATTTAGAATGCTGCTTATATTTTCTATGGAAAAGAGGTTATACAGCTTCTGAAAGTGACATACTTTTAGTTTTGGCTACAGAAATGTAAGATTCAGGAAAAAATGCTGTTATATTTTTCAGGCCTGTATGATGATTGTGATATTTGTGAACATTCCCAGGCATGGTTTGAAACAGGAGTTGTTGGTATTTTTGGTGACTCCACTGGGGGTTCTGCTACTGCAGCAAGCTCCACATTCAGCTACAAGGGTGCAAGCTCTGCTGGTGTTGGGCAAGAGAATAAGCTCGAATCAACGTATCTGTACATTCAAATGGAATTTTGCCCCAGGTATCGTGTTTTCTTCACTTCAATTTTTTCCTGGCTTGTTTTGTATCCTTTCTAGTATTCTTTAGATGATTTTTCATCATTCATTTTTGTAGGTTAGTTTCTCCTTTGTTTTAAATGAGAAGAACAAAATAAACTTTCATGAATTTGCAGTGAAAAAATTGCATGAAATGCAAAAATGTCTTTGAGCATATGATTATTTTATCCCTTTTATCCATGTAATGAATATAAAAGGAAGTCTATAATTCATACAGACTTTCCATAAATTTACTTATTTTTCATCTTGAAGTGCTTATAGTTGTTAATCTTTTTTTGTAACTTCTTCTACTTCTTCTTCTTGTTTTTGTTTATGCAGTTTGAATAGCAAATCACTTTCTTCAAGTTATCAACTGCTTTTGAGTTCTGATTTTTCTTTTTGCCATAATTATCAGGAATACTATTGCTTTATTCTTCTTATCCTATAAATTTATGAAACTAAAGAGCTTTTGCATGTTTTATTACTGTTTTCACTTATTTTATTGACCTTGCTCCTTTATTTTCCTTTTTTTTTCCATTGCTTTCGGTTTTGGAAGGACTCTCCACCAGGTTTTCGAATCATATAATCATTTTGACAAAGACTTAGCATGGCATTTATGTCGGCAAATTGTGGAAGGCTTGGCACACATACATGCACAAGGAATCATTCATCGAGACTTGACCCCAAATAACATATTTTTTGATGCTCGGAATGATATTAAAATTGGAGATTTTGGTCTCGGTAAGATCCAGGAGCAATTCTCTTTCTCTGCGAGTACTATAGTTTATTGTCTATTTAATTAATTATGTCAGTTGCAGTTGTGAGTATTTCTCTTGAATATATGATGTGCCAAAAAGATGAAATGAATTGCAAAGAAGCTAATTGGATTGCACCAATCTATAATTTTGGATTATGTTATAAAATGGCTACAAATTTGCCAAGAACTACTTGGTGCTAGAAAGTTGAAAAGAATTCTAATCACATTTTTTTTATTAAAGTAAAAATTTCTTCAGACTCATATTTAGTTTAAATACTCAAAATTGGTCAATCAAGACTCAGATTTTATTGCAAGTGTTTATAATGCACAATTAACACGAGAAAATTCTAATATTTCATGTTATAACTTTGATTCTAGGAGGGAAATGTTTTTGAATTTTACATTGGTAATGGCCTTTCAGTTTGGCAATAAATCCTCCATTGAAAAAACAGCAAAACAAATAAAAAATGATGTCCAAGGAGACGATGTTAACACTCCAAAATTTTTTACCACACTCCCACTATCCCATATTTTGATACAAAAATAAGAAACAAAGGTGACATATTGGGATTCTGGCTAAACATTTTTAGAGTGTTATTATCATCCCCCAAAGTCTTGTTGGACATGATAAGAAAGGAGGTGCTTTTTGAAGTTCTTAACCTGACCATGATGTGCACATGTGTAAGCACTCATAATTGGATCTTTCATCTCTTCCAACTAAGAATTTGGTTCCCTTATACCGATGAGGGCATGCATTGATTCATGATCAAGCAATATCTCAATTCTTGTATAAAATAAAATGGAATATCTCTGTTCATTTTCTAACAGACATTTGATCTGTGGTTTCAGCCAAGTTCTTGGAATTGGAGCAGCTGGATCATGATGCAGCTTTGCCTGCAGATACAGCTGGAGTTTCAATGGATGGTACTGGTCAAGTTGGAACCTACTTTTATACTGCTCCTGAGATTGAGCAAGGATGGCCAAAGATTGATGAAAAGGTAAACTTTTGGTGGCAGCTTCTTCAACTTAATCTTCAGCATTAGTCATCATGCAAGTTAAGCTCCAATTTTGCAGTCATGTAATACATTTTGTTCAGATATTATTTGCAAGATTGCTAACCCATCTACATTTCAGGCTGACATGTACAGCTTAGGGATTGTGTTTTTTGAGGTTTGGCACCCTTTTGGGACAGCCATGGAGAGACATGTTATTCTATCTGATCTGAAACAAAAGGGAGAGCTTCCTCCCTCATGGGTTGCTCAATTTCCAGAGCAAGCATCCTTGTTGCGGCGCTTAATGTCTCCAAGTCCATCAGATCGTCCATCTGCAACAGATCTTCTAAAGCACGCGTTTCCTCCAAGAATGGAATCCGAGTTGTTAGATAGTGAGTATTTTTTTTTCTTGTATTCTTGTGTGTATTTATTCATTTGCTTAATTGTGTCTTTGAAAATTACATACAATATTATTGTGATGGACAAGTAGGATTTATTGTCTTAACAGATGAAGAAAGGGAAACTTGGAGATCATGGTAAAGGATGATAAAATTTGGACTTGCATTTCTCAGCTTATTTCTAATTTTTTTTTTGTATCTTTTGACTTTCATAAGAATTGAATGTTAGAATTTGTAAAAATAACAGAAACTGAGGAATTTCAAGAATGTATTTAGATATATGGAATTGTATTATTGGAAAAAGAAGAATGTACTGTGATAAAGGATACTCAATTCTCAGGAATTTAAAATCTGTGGTCACAATTCCACCAAATGATTGGGGCACAAAAGACTTGTATAACTCTTAAGAGTGGCGCGCTAATACCAGAATTTTTTTCTTACAAGTTCAAATAAGTAGTACGATTACCACTAGGGAGCAATCTCTGTGAAATTACAAGCACTTTAGAATCTATAATGAATTTTTATGGACCACTTTTTTTAACATATTTGATTTTTGGACAAATATGGAATTTTATGTCTTCTGAAGTGATCATGTAGCTTTTTATTAATCAGTTCAACTTATTGCCCTTTTGCCTTATGTTTTCAGATATGCTAAGAACAATGCAAACTTCTGAGGACAGAAGTGTGTATGATAAAGTTGTGAATGCTATCTTTGATGAAGAGATATTACGCATGAAAAACCAACATCAACATGCTGGTAGATTGAGGATTGCCAGAGATGATACTTCCTGTATCCAGCTTGAAGATTTAGACACTGAGCTCCGTGATTGTGTTATTGAAATTGTTAGAGAAGTGTTCAAACAACATTGTGCAAAGCATCTGGAAATAATACCCGTGCGCTTATTGGATGATTCCCCACAATTTAACAGGTTAGTTCTACCCAAATATTTCTGTCATCTTTCTTGTCTAGTGTTAGAGCTGGTTCTAACTTATGGTTTTGCATGAGAAGGAACACTGTAAAACTTTTGACCCATGGGGGAGATTTGCTTGAACTTTGTCATGAGCTGCGTCTGCCTTTTGTTAGATGGCTTATTGCAAACCAGGTACCAAACTCCATACTGTTTGACATTGATTTCTTGCCATATATATGATAATTGTAAATTGGCATACAAGTTTAAGGAGGGAGTTGCTTATCTTCTCATGGTTTGATTAGACTATATCCCCTTTATCCTTTTCAATTGTAGTTTTTTTTTTCTGTTTTCTTTGTTCGCTCAACTTTCCTCGTTGGCTGCACACTGTTCCAAACCATGACTTACCTAGAGGGAGTTGGCATCACCAGGGTTTAGCAATCTAGGTCAAAATCAGGGAGTACTTTTTATTTAATTTAAAATATGCAAAGTGGAAAAGATATTGGTTTTGAAAATTTCCAATTCATTTATGGTTCCTAATAAACATTGCATAGGGCTTCTTTCTTTATTGAATGAAAATTTTCCTTAATTTGGGAAATTTGACTTCCTTACAAAGCATCTGAAATGAACAGACTTGAAAAGTTTGCTGCACAAAATAAACCTGGCACTTAGAGCTGGAGACTCATCTGATGGATGATAGTCAAAAAACCTTAGGGGTTTTGTTTGACATGTTAACTGTTCTCACTCATTATTACAAGTTTCTACCAATCAGTGGGAGGAATTCTGAATTAAATAATTGAATAGTAGAGGGGCACACTATTTTTTTTATGATTGTTTGGGAAGAAAGATTACGAAATAATTACCAGCAAGGATTTATTTTGTTTTTACATGTATGTATTGTTAAAGTAGTAGTAGTACTGAAGACTAAACGATTACATGGGTTTATACTGAATGAAAGAAGTTATCTTATTATGTCAGGAAAAGGTCACTCTCAAATTATTTTAGCATCGTCCCTTACCTTTTTGTCATTTTTGAGTGAGATCAGGATGGGGCCTATTAGGGATAAACTTGGATAAAAATATGGACTCTGTCGACTTGTTATCATGAGCTTAAAATAAATGTAAAATTGCCAACTGTTATTTCTACAAACGAAATCTGGGATGTAGATGTAGAATGAAGTTCTGTTCAAGAACTTGTTGATATTTTGTGCAGAAAAGTTCTCAAAAGTTGGGATGTGTCACAGAAGATGAACTGTGCAAGATCCAATCCCAGCAAAGCATCTCCATACACATGCTTCTCTTTGTTATCTCAGCATAACTGTTCAATTAATATATTGTTAATCATCTAAAAGAAGTAGGTGTGGAATGAGTGAGCCATTCTTGTACTTCATCTCTTACAGAAATCATCTTTCAAAAGATATGAAATATCATCTGTTTTTAGAAGAGCAATTGGTCATTCACCACCAAATCGCTATCTCCAGGTACAGATTTTAATATTTGTCCAGCTAGTCATCTGCAATATCTATGATCAAATGTTTTTGCATCCACTTGCTTGTCAGAACTCTGAATATTATGCTTTTTTTTATGTAATAGGGAGATTTTGACATTATTGGAGGTGCATCAGCTCTGACAGAGGCAGAGGCTATTAAGGTACTGTTCTTTTTATCTTATGGTTTTTTCCTGTATAATCTTTAGATATTTGTGAAACCACTCAACTTGTCTTTATGGAGGTAATGATGAGATTTTACTAAAGCATCTGCCAAGGTCCCTGATATGGGACTCCAGAAAAATTTCTGTAGCCTATTTGAACTTATTGAAATAGGGTTTCCAATCGAAGAAATTGATAGAGAGATTTTGAGTATAAAAGGGAGATTGATGAGGCAAGGTTAAGTATACATTAAATAAAATGACCCCTTATAACAATTTTTACTTTATATTTCATTCTCTGAATAAATAAATGTTGATGAAGTTCAGGATGGAGATGGATTAAAGACAGTTAAAAAATTTAGCTTGCTAGTTAAAAAGATTAGCTGAAGAGGCTGGATGTGTGTCGGGTGGTGGGTTGACAGTTAAATTTTGTATCTTTTCAAGACCCATTCTTTTATTTTGCAAGTTCTCATCTCTTGTTAGTCCACAGTAGAATTCTACTGAATGAAGCTAAAGCTGAGTTGAGTTATATGTCATTTTAATTCTTCTCTATTCTGTTCACTTATCTTCTCTTGGGGGGGGGTTGGTATCTGTTTTCAAAAACATGTTGAAAGGAGCCGATGTAAAAATGTGAAAATTTTTAATATCAATTATTGATGACAACTATGCATCCTGTACAACTGTGACTAGGATAATAGGATTCATCCAAATGTAAAGTTATTCTGTGTATGATAAAAAGTTGACTTGTTTTGATCTTATAGTAATAGCACTACCACCTTTGGGGAAAGGTTTACGTCATATTTTGAAACCTATGGAGAGTGAAACTGAGATGCTCTGAAACTATCTAATAAAAGCTATGTAATTTAGATCGAGAGAATACTTTATGCATTCATGCAAGGTTTCAAATTCTGCTATTCTGCATTTTGTATTTTTAATACCTGTAAATCTCCCACTTCATGAAGGTAAGTGTAATCTCGTTTCCTCTCTAAATAATATTTTTCTGAGGTTACTATCTTTTTAAGTTAACAAAACACCAAGTTTCTGTATAGTTTCATAAGACTTGGCAATGTCTATTCAATAATACCCCCCCATAGACCATTTCTAACACAGGATAAAATGATAGTTGAAAACTGGTTGCGTCCAGGTTTCTATAGAAAGAACTTGTACTTTTTTAGGATTTTTACAATCCTGGCATGCTGTTGCAAGAGGTTGCATCAAATAAAGGTTTATATATCACAACTATCAATGTCATGGAGTGACTGATAAAAGTTACATGCAATGTATCTTTCATTAACCAGTCTCTTCACTGTATTTAGAATTTTTAGAATGCTTCATTATTGAATTCGTTGAATTTTTTGTTTATTTCTCAGGTGACAATGGACATTGTAACTCGCTTCTTTTTCCCAGATTCTTGTGATATTCATCTAAATCATGGGGACCTACTGGATGCTATCTGGTCTTGGGTAGGAATCAAGCCAGAGCATAGACAGAAAGTAGCGGAGGTATTCTGTTGATTTACTTATGAGATGCATTATTGGGTATGTCAAATATGACCTCACAGATGCTTCTTTTCAAATGAAGCTTCTTTCTCTGATGGGTTCTTTGCGCCCCCAATCCTCTGAACGGAAGTTGAAATGGGCTGTTATTAGGCGTCAGCTTTTGCAGGTTTGATAAATGTCACAAATCAACTTAAAACATTTATTACCCTCCATCATTTATCAATGCCAGTATCACTTTTATCCTCCTTTGGTCCGTGTGATTGTCATGTGGGAATTTTGGTTTTCTTTTTATCTTTGATTTGTACACGGTTAAAAACACTTTTAGGGAAAATAGCATCTGCTTGCTTATTGGTAGAAGAATACCAAAGTTTGGGCTCCCTCTAGAAGTTGTATCTTGAGTTTATTCATGTTCATTTTGTATCAAGTTAATTAAGTAAATAGAGAATGGAAGGATGGAAATCTTTGTTTTTGAACCCAAGAGATTTTGGAAAGTCGAAGTTAAATTTGGGGATACTGCTAGCTTATGGAGAACTAATGCTGAAAGGAAAAACTAAAAGTTTGCCACAGAGAACCTGGAGCAGTTCTCTAGTACTCCAGGGTCTGTCATGGACAATACAGCAGTGCTATTCAAGCCACTGTAGCATTCTGTTTTTAGAAGCTTTTATGCCTATTTGTATCTTTTTGCTAGGCCATTTGAAATTAGTTATTTAAGGCACATGACTTTGTTTAAGTTCTAGTTTTTCATTCCTCTTAAATAGTCTTTGCAGCCATTTTGCGCTCCTGCCTTTTGATTATTAATATAATTCAGCCTTTTGTTTATTATGCTTACTGAAATGTCAGGGTTTACATGATGTAGCACCATGAAAAGTGTTTCTTCCTTTTTCTCTAAGAAACTTAGATCTGAATGGAAAATAATTATTGGTCCCTCCTGGTCACACTGCTGACCGAGTAAACATATAATTTCAAAGTTTCCTTGCATGCGTAATCATCTTCTGATGCTTTCAGTGTCTTCATATTATTTTGTACTGTGTTATGTTGGTAAGGTATTTTATAAGCTAAGTCCATCTGTCCTTGTTTGGGCTTCATATCTTCTCGTTGACTTCTGTTCAATTTTTTGGAGTCTCATCTTTTTTTATTTTCTCATTCTATCCTGCTGTGTTATTGCAATTTGCATCCCTTTCCTTTCTGTTTGCTCACTTGAATGTGCTTGGTACATTGGCAGGCTCATGATGCTCAGAATATTCATCTTCAGTGGCAAAGCCATGTTTTTTAATATTGCAGTTCATATTCTACAATATTACAATTCAAAGGGATTTAACTGCTCCCCCCCCCCCATTTCAATGTCTTTCAGGAATTAAATTTAGCAGAAGCTGTTGTGAATAGGTTGCAGACTGTTGGTTTGAGGTTTTGTGGAGCAGCAGACCAGGCCCTTCCTCGGTTAAGGGGAGCTCTGCCAGCTGGTACAAAGCGCGTTTCTGCTTTGCTCATATAATAGCTAATCTAACTTTTACTTAGCTGTGATACAACTGCAGATAATCGTATCCGGAACGCACTTGATGAGCTATCAGACCTCTTTATCTATTTGAGGGTTTGGAAGATAGAGAACCATGTGTACATAAATGCTCTAATGCCACCAACTGAAAATTATCATAGGGATTTGTTTTTTCAGGTAAATCAGCTGCAGTCATACGTGTATACTAGTATAATATTTATATGCTCATACAGAGTACTTATTTACTACTGCTTGCTGGTCATAGTATCTTGTGTTTTGTCTCTGAGATAGTGACTATTAGCCCCTAATGCTTGCTGGTCATAGTATCTTGTGTTTTTGTCTCTGAGATAGTGACTATTAGCCTAGTGATTGTGTGGAATCTTTCATCATTCCAGATGATATATAGCTCAACCTAGATACATGCAGATTCCTTTTGGCCCAAGTATGATCGTACCATATTTTTTAGTTCAATTATGCTCCACATACTCTATGGTATCTCTTAGTTCCAAATTGGCTAGTTGAACTATCTATTCTGCAAGCTAATTCCAATGGCCTAATTGTGAAAAAGCATATAATCATTTTGGTGGAGAGGAGTTGTTAAAGGATATGTTGAGCTGCTCTAGGCCTCGCATAGCTCCTGACTCACTTTCTTCATTTGATTTCTCTATATCTACTTGATAACTATATGCATATATATTTTTTTTGGCTGATAGTTTTGATGACTAGTTGTTATTTCCTTGCCCAGATATATTTAACGAAGGAGAACAATCCTGGATCAGTTAATGAAGGCGCATTGCTTGCTGTTGGTGGTCGGTATGACTATTTGCTGCATCAAATGTGGGATAATGAATATGTATGTCATTCTCCTTATTTCTTCGCCTCTTTCTCATCTTTCCATTCAGTTCTGTGCATTTACTGATATCTATCATGTGCGGGTAGTTCAGCCATCTGTTTTTGATAAGACAACTTGATATCGCCAGTGTGACATAGATTATAGTTTTGAAGCATAATTCTGATGTGAAGTGTGCATTTTTGTTAATGTTTCTGTCTTCTTTTATTCAGAGAGCAAGTCCTCCTGGTGCTGTTGGCACCAGCCTTGCATTAGAGACAATTATTCAGTATTCTCCTGGAGAGTTCAAGCCTATTAGGTGCAGTTTCCTTCATTTGCTCCTCTTTTTCTTTCCAATCTACTGTTTTAGTATTTAACTATATTCGCAAGAGTGGATATTGTCTTGCCATTTGTTGCTGCAGAAATGAAGCTGCCACCGCTGTTCTTGTTTGTTCAAGAGGAGGGGGAGGTTTATTGGTTGAGCGCATGGAATTAGTTTCTGAATTATGGGAAGAGAATATTAAGGTTGAAAATTAAATACCGTGCTTGTTCAACTTTCTTAGTTGCACTGTACTAATTGGTTTGTTCGTGCTTGTTCAACTGTCTTAGTTGCACTGTACTAATTGGTTTGTTTGTCTATGATCACCAGGCTGAGTTTGTCCCACAACCTGATCCAAGCCTTACAGAGCAGTATGAATATGCAAGTGAGCATGATATAAGATGCCTTGTCATCATAACAGATGCAGGGGTATCACGAACAGATGTTGTCAAGGTAATAATGATCAAAACCTGTTCTGAACTTTGCTGCATTTTATATGGGGGAATGCTCTAATACTGCAACGTTCCATATAAATTACTTGAACACTGTAAGATACGCATACCTCACCCTACCTTGGCTAGCATAAGCTGACCTTGACCAAAGTCTTTGGGGAAACCCTCAAGCGTTTTTTCTCCTTTCCTTTTCCAGTTTTGAGCTGTTTAAGTAATCTTGATGCAGTGAAGATGAACTGTTAATTCATGGACTGATATTTCCAGGTTCGTCATATCGAACTTAAGAGGGAGAAGGAGGTTGCAAGAGAGAAGCTTGTCAGGTTTCTGTTGGATGCAATGGCAACACTGTTTAGAAACCCCTCAGTTTGGAATTAGGCGCTCATCAAGGGCAATTTTTATCTAGTTTTTGTTAGCTGTTTTCTGATCCATCACAACTTTCTAAGAATTGAGAAAGATTCAAGATGCTGGAGATCAACTTCCAAATATCCCGAGAGAAAGATCATGAAGTTTATCTTACACAACACAACAGAATTTACATTTAGTACATAACAGACAAATTTTTCTTCTTCAACAATCTGCTCTGGAGAAAGTTTTGCAGATGTAGATTTTTCTTACTCGAGCACTTCAATAGTGACAATTTTGAAGTTTCATAATCAAAAGATCGATGTACATTATAAATATGTAAATATATGTGATATTCCAACATAGTAATTCCTCTTGGAGTAGGAACTAGGAAGGCATCAACAAGCATTGTGAATGCACAAGAAATACTTGATATGTAAAGTAAAAGATAATTGATTTATGAAAATATGAGAAAGCAAAGAGGCACATGTTTATGTCTAGTTATTAAATCTAGTCTAGCGGGTTAATCTAATAACCTTCAGACCCACGACGAGTTTCATTTCGAAATATCTTAGACATCGGCCCAGGAAGAGCTTATTCTTCCTGTTTTTCTAGAGTAGCAGGGAGAGCTTAAGATCAATGGTCAAGGATATCTAGTTCTCAACCGCGCAGTGCTTGGAAATCAAATCTATCAGTGGCTGCATGTTGAAAATATCAAAGCATATAGCGGGTTAATCTAATAACCTGCAGACCCACGACGAGTTTCATTTTGAAATATTTTAGACATCGGCCCAGGAAAGACTTATTCTTCCTGTTTTTCTAGAGTAGCAGGGAGAGCTTAAGATCAATGGTCAAGGATATCTAGTTCTCAACCGCGCAGTGCTTGGAAATCAAATCTATCAGTGGCTGCATGTTGAAAATATCAAAGCATATGATCTGACTTTTGATCCATGCATTAAAGCAGTACTGTACTGAGTATGATCTTCGTAACTCATTTACCTGTATTTCCTGTAATCTTTCGGTGACACTTCGGAAATACAGGTAAATGAGTTACGAAGATCATACTGAGAAAAGATTCATCTAGTTTTTTCTTTACCTAACTTTTCTTCTAAGCTGAAGAATCACTTAGCATTATTTGGTAGAGGGATTAAATAGGAACTAAATTGTTTACTATGTTAAACAGACTTCTACCTTCTTAACTTCTGGGTTGCCATAGCAACCGCTTCCCTAGTGGCCACTGCCATCATAGTCGTAATTTTCCTTGTTGCCACCACCAGGTCCAC
Organism: Populus euphratica; assembly: GCF_000495115.2. Classification (NCBI taxonomy): domain Eukaryota; kingdom Viridiplantae; phylum Streptophyta; class Magnoliopsida; order Malpighiales; family Salicaceae; genus Populus; species Populus euphratica. The sequence goes on from NW_011501027.1 coordinate 18,533, forward strand.
CACGCATGGTTGATGTGATCTCAACTGGGTCAATAACATGCTGCTATTACAAAACTTCCATGGCCAGCCGCCAGAGTTTATATCATTAAATGCATTACTATAAATCAACATCTGCATTTTTGACCTTTAATTAGACGCCGCCCGGTGGCCGCTTCCTTTTATTATGATGATTATTACCCGACAAGCCCCTATAGCTCAGTGGTAGAGCGTCAGTCTTGTAAACTGAAGGTCCGTAGTTCGATCCTGCGTGGGGGCATTTTAAGTTTATATATATTCATAGATTCTTTCATTTCACCATCCAACGTCAACAATAAGAATTAACAAAAAAAAACTATTTTTTTTAAATAATTAATTTAAGTTGACATAATAACTCAAACTCTTTTTCAAGTCAGTTTTCAAACCCAATGTAACAATTATATCTTTATGATCCGGTCAATATCAAATTAATAATTAAAAAAATAAAAAAAAAAAGAAAATTAATAATAAAAAATTTAAAAAAAAAAGAGAGAGGAAATGTGAGGTTATCAAAACTGAAAATGAAAGGAAATGTGAGGTTATCAAAACTGAAAATCAAAGCAGGCAAAAAGACTTGCAACAAGGTTCCAACTAGAAAAGTTTGGTACAAAACTAAAGCAGACGAATGGAAATCGTGGGTCCAAATTTATGAACAACCTCATTGCTGTTGTTGTGTTAAGCATTGCATAACTTTTATGATTATGATTTCAAAAATAAATTAAAAAAAAACTATAAATTTATATTTTTTTTTCTTAAATAAATTTATAATTGATTATCAAACACTTTTAAATATCTTTTAAATCTATGGGTGTGATAGGATGTAGTAGTGCTCATGATAGCACTACTGTTACAGATGTTAAACTCTTCATTCAACAAGAACAAATCACACCCAAGAACTCAAAATGTTTCAGAAGTTATGCTGCAAGAACAATCTTTCTTGAGGCGAAGCAGGTCCAATCTCTTCCTCCAAACTCCTCAGCGCATCCCCTGCATTTGCAACATAGCCTAAATTTCTTGCTGAGGATTTACCATCGACATCTGCATCCGAGGCTGATGACTTTCTCCCTTGGGAGGAAGTAACGCTTGGAAAAGTTATCCATGAAGGTGCACGAAACTCGATCCTTTGGTCTTCGCCTTCGACGACATCAGTTTCTGAGACTGCTGATTGGTTTGAAGATCTCTGTGAGGATTTCTTGTGCATTCTACTGCTTCCAAGAATAACTTCGGTCGGCAATATTGGTTGGTCATTGCATGGGCTGCCCATCAACTGTGCAAGGGCACGTTCTAAAGCTGTTGTTACTTTATCCATGGATGGCCTTTCCTTCCCCCTCATTCTAACACACTTGCAAGCTACATTTGCAATCCTTTTCAAAGCTTCGGGATCGGATGGAGGCTTCAACGCTGGGTCCAATATGGCTGATATATCTCCTGCTTTGATCAGAGGAACTGCCCATTCAACTATATTTCCTTCTTCGTATTGCATATCTATGGCCTTTCTGCTACTGAGGATTTCTAAAAGCAACACGCCAAAGCTATAAACATCGGATTTGGTTGTGAGGTAATGAAGCCTGTAGTACTCAGGATCAAGATAGCCAAGAGTTCCTGCAGGAAGCTCAGCCAACGGCGAACTACTATCAGCTGGTCCCAACAAAGAAAGGCCAAAATCAGACACCCTGGCATTGTGTTCTTCATCAATGAGAATGTTTGAAGATTTGATGTCTCGATGAATTACAGGTGGACAAGCATAACCATGCAAGTATTCGATTCCCCTAGCTGCTTGGACTGCAATGGTAACCCTTCGAACCCAATCCAATTGCTCTATTAAGGCAGGGTTCTTCCCATGAAGATGCTGGTGCAAGGATCCATGAGCCATGAATTCGTAAACCAGAAGCCTTTCTCCACCCTCTTCACAATAGCCAAGCAGGTTGAGTAAATGAGCATGGTTTAACCTTGATAGCAGATCAAGCTCATTGTGGAATTCTTTGGAGTTTTTCTGCTTATCAGAACACACAATAGCCTTTTTAACCGCAACAACTGTCCCATTCTTTAACACCCCCTTATAAACACATGAGAAACTTCCCTTTCCCACTATGGATTCTTCCTTGAATCCGCTGGTGGCCCCCTCAAGTTCCTCATAAGTGAACATCCTTGCCCTCCTTAACTTAATCTCATCCATGTCAGGACGGATCTTCCCGTTATCTTTAGAAACTGAAGTACCGCCGCTGTTGTTTTTCTTGGGCTTCAATTGTTTTGCCGAGCATTGACAGTTCCTCAGCCTATAGCGAATATACAAAATAGCAGATGTTGTTACAACAATCACCAAGAACACAGCAAGGCCAATCTCTGCAATAACAAATGGCAATTCCAATGACCAAAACCTTTTCTTTCCTTTAGCATTATTGGAATATAAAGAAGTACAGTTTGAGAAGCATTCTGCTGAATAGCATCTTGAACAGTTATAATCACACTGAAGATCTGATTTCAAAGTACATTCCATTTTCTGGTACATTTCAGCAGGGCAACCATTACTACAAGGCAAACAAACATGAGAGTCTGGAGACTTGCAAGGTGAATTAGCATTGAAAAATTCATAGGAACCAGGAGGACAAGGAGTAGTTTCACAGAGTCCAGGCGAAACAGCTAGGGGAAGAGAGCTAGGGAACTCAAGACCCCAACAAACAGGTAAGAGGGATTTCTCGGCAAGAATTCCACAAGTGAAGTAGTTTCCCGCAGCGATTTCATAGACCTTAATGGCAGTCGGGGTTGGAGTGCTTCGCTTTAAAATATAGCCCCAACAAATCACCTCGCGGTCATAGCTCTTGATTCCACAAGCATGGAACTTTCCTCCCACGACAGACAACATAGGATCACTAGGAGGAAAATCAACATTTCCTTGGTTCAAATATGCTGCTGATATGACAGAAATCTCTTCTTCAAGGCCCAAGCTCCTTCCCCAACAGAAGGCTCTTGAATTCACCCCCTCTAGAATCCCACAAACATGATAGCCACCAGCGGCAATCTTTTGAAACCTCATTTCTTGAGGAATCAAGCTGATTACAAGACTATTAGCCTCATCACCCCAACAGAAAACAGTCCTATTCTCCGAAAACAATCCACAATTGAACTCAGAACCAGCTGAGATTGATTGAATCTGCCCATCAAACACATGGTTCGTTGTCATGTTGTAACCCCAACAGTCAACAAGAGAGAGGTTTCTACGCCTGCCTGTTAAAGGCTTTCTCAAACCACATAAATGGTAATCGCCCGCACTGATTTCTACATACTCGGCCTCTTCCATCATAGGCTGAGGCACACCTGGTCGAAGATAGCCACTACTTCCCCAACAATACGGTCGGTTAGATTCCAACAGTAGCCCGCAAACAAAGCCATCTCCAGCAGTTAGACCAATAAAAGGGAAATGAGCTGGAGTTCCATAGATTATAGCTGAATTTGAACCATAACAATTCACAAGATGAGACCCATCTGATTTTATACCACAAAAGGCAGGACCTTTCTCACCATAAGAAATGGCAATGGAAGACATGGAGCCTAAACCTGAGACTAGCCACCATAAATCTGATAGAACCACAAATTGAACCAAATATCCACCATTCCATTTGCCAATCATCAAGACCCTGACAAAAAAATCTCTAACAGAATAGCTCAAATTCCCCATCAAACAAGCCAAACCCCAAGATACAAAGATATGAAATGGCACCTAATTTATGTTTTGATGGTTAACCAACTGCACTATAGGTACACGAGGAATTCACCTTGATTATGACTTGCATGTTGGCCTCTTAAAACATGATGTGAAATTCTGAAATCTGTCGGTATTCAACAGTAACCAGCACGAAGTGAAAAAACCTATCAAGAACGACACCTAAACACCATATTTTGCATCCAAAGACCACACAACACGCAACCCTCATCCGTAAGCAACAAAGGAGGAAAAAATGTGACGAACATTGCAAACATACTTGAAGCTATTGATGTTCAACCAAAACCCAGATTAAAAAACTTACTATCTTGAAACAAGACGCTCTACAAACTACAATCTCATAAACACAACACCTCATACGGAAAATTCAAGAACTTGAGCAGCTTTTGATCTTTGCGCATTCCTGCTTCAAAAAATAACTTACCCTTTAACTGGAAGACAGACTCTTGCATGTTTCGGATCAACAAACTTGCATTAGATCACATTTAGAGCCAACACTCAGCTTCTATCAAGTATAACTTCAACCCCGCCTTATTTTAGTTTTTTTTATAAAAAAAGTCTCTCTTTTGCATGTGGCCTCTTGAAAAAAGTTAGTAATGCTTGAAGAGAAAACTTTAAGTGGGGTATGTCTGTTGATGGTGGCAGCAGGAGTGTTGTTGTTTCAGGCAGGGAGGGGGGGGGGTGTGGGGGGGTAATAAAAGGGGGAGTCATAAATGTCCATAAAACTGTAGCATCTCCATATGGGCAGGTGTAGGTGAAGACAATAAATGAAGCATTTAATGCTAATTGATCCTTTTCATGCCTTGTTCACTGCACTCTTACAGTTCTTTCAAGCTTTCCTTTTCTTTCTTAGCCCTTTTTCACTCTTTCTAGCTTCTCGAGTGAATCTGTCATTTGTTTGTTCTCATGCATGACTTTGGCCTGCCATAAATAATACCGAGTTGCAAAATTTGTTTGTCTTGACATGTAAGGAGAGGATTCACTGTAATTAGCATCCTCCAAAAGAATTTCCATAAATGCTATTAATGGCTGCTTAAACTCTTGTTTTTTTTTTTTTTCTTGATGACTAGTTTCATTAGGGGTGACGTTGATAATTCACAGCTGAAGTTTCAAGTTCATATATATTCCATATGCTTACCATGATAGAGTGGGCGAAATAATTAAATTTCTTATTGTATAGCAATAAAGTTGATGAAAACTAAGTTTAGAAAAAGTTGGTCGAAAAAGTCCCATTACTGACTATCATTGATAATCCCGGCCCCTGCAGTGACCTGAGAGTCTAAGACCAGGAGTCTTGTTCAACCTGTATTTGTAGTTGAGTCCGTTTAGATCTTAATTCTATAAAATTTGGTAGATCTAATTTAATTTTTAATAATTTAATTGGCCAACTTAGTCAATTGTTTTACAAAAAATGGTAGGCTTAATGATTTGGAAATTGACTCGATAACTAGATTATATTTTTTAGATTATTTTTTAGATTGGATATGACATTTTTATTGTGTTTCAAATTATAATAAATAATATTTTTTATTTGAAAATATATTAAAATAATATTTTTTTAATATTAAAAAATACTAAAAATAATATTGTTTATAGTTAGTTTGTTATCTAAAATTTGTATAATTAAAATTTTAAAATATGATTTGATTGATTAGTGAATATACCTTTTATTTTATTATTAATTACACTTAATTTTCTGATATATTTTTATCGAATTAAGATGATTTTAGTTTCAGTACACTTAAATTATTTGAAAACATGGTTACAAGAAGAGTTAACTCTTCAATCTAGATATGAACCTTGGTTTATTATTATTTTTTCAATAAAATATTATTTTAAATAATAAAATAGAACCAAAATGACTTTGTATTTATTATAAAAAACATGTTGACCGAGTCTTATTCAAGTACTAAATTACATGATAACCCATTAAATTACTTAGATTTGACTACATCAACTTCCAAACAATTCAATATAAAACCCTAAAAAGAGTAAAGTAGATAGGCATCAGATAAAGATAATCTAACTGTGCCAGATAACTATGTTTTCTTTATATATAAATCAAAATATTCGGGCTAATTTACATATATTATAATTAATTTTTAAACTTAATAAATATTTTATAAATCTAATAAATAGATAAAATATCACAAGAATAATAAACATACACAAAAAAAAAAATCAAACTCAAATACTAAATCAAGAAATTCCTCACCGAAACCACTTCAGAAACTCATGTGCAAATTAACTATGTTTGAAAGTACTCGGTGATGTTCAAATTAAATTAGCATATAAGACAAATCCATAATAACCAACCTAAAAATAAGTCCCGGTTTCAAGGGATACGCAAGTGGCGTAACATGGGGATTTGGCATGACAACATCAAATTAAGGTAGGGGGGCCAGCCAATTTTTGCAGTTCCATGAAGAAAAAAAAACAAGAACACCTAATAACTCGTGTCTTTGCTCTAATTCTTGTCTTATTTTGGTGGTTTAAGCTTTTCTGCTTTGATTTTGAGTTTGATGTCAAGGGTGATTCAAAGTTTCCACATGACAATTAAGGATTAAAATAAAAACCCATTTTCTATTAAAATACAAATCTTTTTTTTTTCCTTAGATTCATTAAAAGACAAACTTAGCCATGTTCAATTAAGTCTAAAATAAATAAATAAATATCTAAAAAAAAATAAAAGTTTAGCTCCAATTTTACCATGGTTACCTGATAGCTTAATACAAAACCTTGTTGATTCAAGATCCAAACCAAGTTGGTTTCACAATAAATAAGGGAAAGTCTTGATTTACCTGCAATCCAGTTAAAAATTACTTGGTTTTTTTCTTTTTTTCTTTTTAAATTTACATTATTTTTACCTTTTCACTTATTTTTTATATTAATTCATTAAATATATAAATCGAATCCGTAACTTAAACCTTATACTGGGTCAAACTAGGCCAAATTTTAATAAATGCTTCTCTTTTGTCTCCATGCTTCCTCTACTTTTGTGCATCTCAATATATTTCTCAAGCAGTCATGATTATTTCATATTAGAATATTCAATTTTGTTGGGTGGATCAAATAACATAAGCTATAATACAGCACACTTGAAGCCAATCCTAGTTGGCTGGGATATAATTTTGTTGGGTGGATCAAATAACTTAAGCAGCAAACTTGAAGCCAATCCTAGTTGGCTGGGATACCAGGAATCCGTGTGACCCCAAAAGAATAATGGACGTGAAGAATGAAGCAACCAAGAAATTGTATATCACAAAATAAAATCACCTCAAAGACTTGTGAAGTGCAGGAGCAATCAAATCATACCCAAATTTTGTTGGTATACATAGATATACCTTCCAGATCTTGATTTATCTCTTCATAGAACAAAGCACACAACTATTCTGTATTCTTTCAGCATCAATGAATTTAAGGGTTCAGTTATACGAGATAATTTATTTTGTTTTTGACTGTTTGAAAAAAAAATACAATTTCTTTTGTGATTTTTTGATATAAATATCAAAATCTCTTACTTTAATACTTTATTAGGAAATAAATGAAGTATTAATATAATAAAAACTCGATTTGTAAATATCCATTACTATCCCTACTTGTAATTGTTAAGACAAGCTTTCTACGTCGAGAAATCCAAGTGCAAGAATGAGTTATGTAGATCAACAAAATCACCATGAAAAAAACCCTCTTCATAAAGAGAGAATTGGAAAGTGAGAGCAACCATGGTTAATGGGTCTGTGCGCTTTGACTTAAGAATGTGAACTTGAGAGTTGTTAAATTGAATAACAGGTTATATATCCACCTTGAGCCCCACAAGTACATATTTAAATTAAAGCAGCAGGCAGTCCAAGAAAAAAGAAAGAAAACAGCACATGTTTACGATTTTAAAACAGATATACAGATCTATATGTCTTTTCTTTTTCATTGTTTGTTGGAATCTTTATAATTTTCTGCCATGAATCATTAATATGATAAAAAACGTAGTCAGTAGTCACACTAGCTAAGAAACTTCAGGTCATAATCTATATGTAGTCTTCATAAGTTCCCGTTTTTTGCCTTTTCTATTTTGATTCCTGTATATCAATATTTAAATGCAAGGAAGTAGAAATGTATAACTCCATGCATAAATAAAGTAGGTGCTGAACACAATTATGTACGTTTGTTTTGCAAAATATGTTAAAATAAAAATTTTAGTAAGTAATCACTTAAAAAATATAGAATGATGATGTATTATGGTGGTAGAAAAGTGAAAGTGATGATGGCGACAATAATTATAATATAATCGTTGTGATAATTGAAATATTTATATGATATTATAAATGAATTACTATATATGAAATATTTGATGTATAATCTTAGTTAATAAACTGATCATAAAATATTTTATGTTGTTTAGTGATCTAAAATATTTTACCAAAAATAAACATAGAAAAATTAGATAAAAAATATTTTTTTTGCAAAATAAACACACATATTAGTTAGTCTATAAAGTACCAGCCAATTCTCAATTAGATGTTTAAAATAACTTTTATTTAATTTGTCCTCTCACCAGCCACCCATTAGAAAATTAACTGCCTCCCCTCTTTTTTGTCTAAAACTTGTGTTATGTAATTTTTATTCGAAAATATTTCGGGTCATCTAACACTAAATCTCTCTCTAGATGATCTTAAATGTGAGACCTAACATTGACTTGGTATATTCATATAAATTTAATAAATTTCCATGAATACTAGCTCTAAGGTTTGGATCTAGAAAGTTAAAGAAAGAAGTGAGCCTTCTTAACCTGACTTTAAGTTGTATTTAGGCAATTAACAACATTGTTTTGAAGAGAACTTGATAAATTAAAAATTTGTGATGCTTTTAGCTAGGAGAATCAAATTGAACAATTTTGAAAGATGGGATACCTAATTGTCGATAGTTAGGGCGCAAACCTAGTAGCTTGTCGCAGAGCACGATGACGATAAACACGGACAACTGTCTCAATTAGTTTTTGGGGCTTGGAAGCTTAATTCCCGTATGTTTTGTACTCCATAGACAACCCTTTTTCCCCCTTGACAATTCATTATTAAAATATTTAGACAACATTTAATGACAATCTAAGGATCCGGTGGAACTGATTCTAATAGACAATAATTTTAGATAAGAGAAAGTCAAGTACTCAGAGGAGCTAACTTTCAACTTGAGAAATCTCAAAACTTTACCTTCGGTGAGCGTCATGTTTTTTATATAGCAAAGCCCATTGGATCTTCAGGGTAGCCCCAACCTGGAAAATCCAAGTTGAAAGTTCTACCTTCAAAACCCGTGCTTCAACTGGGAGCTCGAACAACCTGCCTTGACCAACTAGGTTTGCAAATGGTCATCATGCAGAAGAAGTAATATTCAAGCAGAATGATTTTTTCTCTCTCCAATAGTAAGTATCTTCCAGCCAATTTGCACGTTAACTAAAACGACCTTAAAAAATCACCTCCAATATTAGCTAGATGCATTCCCAATATTAGCTAGGTGCATTCTAAGAAATAAATTTAATTCGAATTCTGAAAGTCAAAAGAGGAAAAAACCCTTTTAACAAACAAAAAAAATCCCTTGAGATTGCAGAATGGTAATTGCAATATGGCAGAGTGTCTGGATGAAAATGGGGAGGGCTTTCAGCAGCTTACGCTACGTAAGTAGGAAGAGAAGGGAGTGGGGGCTGAATGAGTTAGAGGGCTTTCGTTGTTTTGTCTATCAGCAGCGAGTATTGTAACACTGCAACTGGTTTCAGTTCAAACAAAATAGTATTACTTGAACATGATCTGTGAATTATTGGCTATTATCTGGATATTCTGTGACTTTCTATTAGATGTTCCGCTTGCATCGGATCAATTCTTTGGTAGACGCAATGCACATGGACTTACAACACTTAAAAATCAAGGCAAAGAAGAATAATATTCCAAGAATATTTTGTTTAAGAAATTCATAAATGAATCAGAAGTTAGAAAATTCCAAAAATATACAAATCCAAAAAAATATGGTACAGATAATTTATATAAAAAAACAACAATTTGATAATTACCGAATTACCATGTAATTCCGTAATCAGATTGCTTTTGTGACTGCTGTGTGGCAGAAGAAAAATTATAAGGCTTTAACTACCTTGAAGAATGCGCTGTAGTTTTCTTTCGTGTATGAACTGATCTCCAAAAAATGTTGAATCTGCAACTCAATGAAAGTAAGATGGGCATTAAGACAGTCATAAAGTCAATTATCGCCATACATACCTGCATGTATGGATGGCATGCGTGTGTATTGAATGAATAAAGCCAAACATCATAGCCAGTTATTTTGCGTATATTATGACTCCCTTTTATAACTCTAAACGCGATTCTATCTAAAGACTGCTTAACAATAGTCAATTGAGACACGCATCATTTAAACATCACACAGAAAGCAAAGGGAGAGTCGGCATGTTTCACGCCTAAGGAAAGTAGTAGTTAAAAGGGTGTTGTACTTACCATAAACTGTACCCTAAATTTGGAAACAGCCAGACAATAATATCAATCCAATTGTTCTGATGCGGGCAGCATGTAGAACGTGAACTCACTGAAACAAAAAGAAAGAAAACAAGCAAGGATTCACAAACATGTCAAGGGAAATGAAAAGGTGAAAGGTTAGAACATAAGATGTGAAAACTAGCCGCTCTGGTGCCAATACAGGTCATTGTAGACCAGGTAGTCGTATGGCCTAAGTCATGATTACTTATCCACTTCAACAAGGTGTCCATCTGTGATAATTAGTAGTATGGCCAAAGTAATGCATTGAGAGAGTACCTTGGAGACTAGCCTCATGGATCTTCTAGGAAGGACTTTTCCAGCAGAACGCCTTGTGCTTCTCAAAATTATCGTGTCGCTTTTGCGACGGCCATTCTGACTCACTCTGTATATATGTGGCCTCTTTCTATGGAGTTCTTCACTTGTTTTGATAACACCAGACTTTAAAGAAGTCTTATCAAATGAGTCATCAACCTGCGAGCATCTGAAAGAGGCAGATTTGCATAAAATCAGATAACAGCATAAATAAAAAGAAGTAAATTAGAATTTACAAGAATAATAAATTACACTGAACTCTCCCTGCCATTGATAGCATTGCTCCATTCCTGCAAAAGGTAGAATGTGGTTCTAACTCATTAAGTTCACTAGGTATACTTGGCAGAAACCAAAAATAGATGTGGATATCTTACAACAAAAGTTTTGGAATCACATAAGATGAATTAGAATCTTGCATTTAAACAAACAAAAATGTTTCAACAAGCTTCCATATAGCAGTCAACTTATGGATTCCTTCTTTTGCATGCTGTTGCAGCGCATAAGATCAATGCATGATAGGGACAGGAAGATTTTTGCCCAACTTATACAAAGAGACCAGCCATGAGAGAGTTAAGAGTAGTGGATATACAAACTGTCTTCTGCTTAAAATTTGTGAATCTCACGATACAAATCAAGGATAATTGCTAACTGACAGTTCAAAACTTGCAGTTCTGTCAACAAAACAGAGGGAAATTTGCATCGCAGAACACATAAAACTACCTCTAATTCAGTTCCCCAAGCAACAAACACAAACAAAATTAAAGCAAAAACATGTCAGATAGAAGCAACAACAAATCATCTGAATCATGATCTCAGGGGCAAATGCTAATATTTAGCTGATATAGAGCACCCCATAATTAGATTACAATGAATGAACTGTCCAACAAAATAGTAGATGTGGACACCTCGTATAGCACAAGTCAGAACTAAAGCCATTCTACAGAATAGCTTTGGAACATTCACTGACATATTTGAATTAGTCAGAACTTAACCCAAGGATCATCTAAGATCATCAAAATCACAGGATAAGATATTGCAAAACTTTTTTATTTTGGTAGATAGAGGGGCTGCAAATCCATTTTGGTAGATAGAGTGACAACATTATTTTAGTTCAGATAATGGGGCAAGATGAAACTCTCACCCGTAAATTTTTGATAATTTGGAATAACTTCAGCCTAGTACATTGCCTCGTGATTTACCTTGGATCTCCATGGTCTAATACGAGGAAAATGGGAAGACATTCAGGACACAGGACATAGCCAGATGCCACACTTTAAAATCTAGATGTAGAAGTATAGAAAAGCCATGCAAATGCAACAAAGTATGTTTGAGTAAAGTAGAGGAGAAAAGGTATAACCTGCTCTTCGGAGCATGTGGGCATCTGGTTCTTGCAATGATCATTCTCACTTGAGTTGGCTAATCCATCTTGCTCAGATCCTCTATTGTGCTTTGAATCGTATGGATCCCAGAATTCGCCATTTTTATTGGGTAAACATGATGCATCTTTGTGATAATTCCCAGTTTCTGATAACTGCATCTCCATAAAGCACCCTGGAAACACAACACTAGCATTCTCCAGATTACAACTGTTCTGCTGGGTTGAATTCTCACAGGCTTCATCATCCCACTTTGAACTCTGATGCATCAATGCAATATGATCTAAGGAACCATTGGATATGGAGTTGACAGCAAAATTGCATGCTGTCTTTTCTAATGGAGTATCAGTAATATCTGAGTCAAAAGCAGCTATGCACTCCTTTTCGTTACAGGATTCAGTGTTCAAATTTTTGCGATTCTGCCCATCAGAACTGGGTTTGGCTGAGGCAAGTCCTGGATCCTCCTTTAAGTACAAGGAAACATCGACAGCTACACTGCATGGTATTACAGGTGATGAGATTAGGGAATTATAACCTCCATCTGGATGACCATTCCTTGCATGACTATTTTTTTCTCCAACTGAACTCGGAGAAGGTTCAGCTTGCACAGAGTCATCCCTATTTTTGCTAGAATCAGTATTCTGAAGTACAGAACTTTTCAGTTTTTTATTACTCTCTCCAATACACCCAAGCTCTTCATAAAGACTTCGAGACTTTGTATTAACCACGTTGTCACAAAATGAAACCTGATTTTTATATTTCTTAATCCACTCTAATGGGCTTGAATTCAAATCAACACAAAGTTTGATCCCCTCTTCTGAACTGACATGAAACTCAAAAGATGCCGGAACATTTGCACTAGTTGTAATAGAAGGAAAGGCAATCTCTTTAGAACAGGCTACAGTATTTATGTCTCTACCATGAAATTGGGGTGAATCTTCTACCCTGCCACCAAGGCTTAATGGCTTCTTAAAGTTGACATGACTCCCAGCGGATTGAGAAAAAAACTGAGATGGAGATAGCTCTTGGAAATTACTAATTAAGCTGCCAAAGCTTTCCTGTAGATACATAATGAAAATAAAATTAACAAGTAGGAGTTTGGAGGTTGCAGCACCTATAATGCGGATAAAAGGTATAAAAATCAACAGATTGCTTTAATATCACCCTCTAACAACTCTCGTGTTGACTAACACAAACAGCTTTTAAGACATTTTGAATCAATAAAAAAGGAGGTATATGCATCATGCATGGTCTATTTGGAAGCATTTCAATCATTCAAATCTTTAAACACATTCACCCAAAAACAAATACATCAATAAAAAGAAACAAACCTTATTATAAGCTCCAGGGCCAGCAAAACTTTTCAAATTATTGCATTTGAAATTTCTATTTCCTTTGTAAATCTCCTCTCCAGGACGAGATCTGAGTTCAAAGCTATCTGCAACAGACATAATGATCGATTTTCATCAGAATCTATACCAATTTGGTACAAAGACAATTTACAGCCAGGAAAATAACCCTAAAATCACAGAAATTAGAATCAGATTTTGGTGTTTGCAAAGGCACAGACCTTTTATAGAATTTAATGCAGGCTTAGGCTGCATTGGTGGCATCAAAGATGTGTGAAGTAAAGCATCTTGAACCCCATCTATGCTTGTGCCTGACGATACCAAATTCAAACCCTTCCTCTGCAAATATGTCAAACATCAGTTTTCAATGTACTTATTACAAGCAAATACATTTTAACTAATCTCAAAAGAAAAGTGGAACTCAAAACTTGTAAGGGAAAAGAGGAAAAATAAATAAATCAAACCCTCGTAGCCACTAGCATAACAAGCAAAACAATTCTAATACTTGTCTAATTTTCACAACAACCTCCTCAAGTACGTTTAAAACACACAGATAAGGTTGAAAGTAACAAAACAATTTTAACATATTAAAAAAAAAAAAGATAGCTTCTTCGAGAATGAACCACAATCAATCAAATCAATTCCAAATTTCATTATTTAACAAAAACTAGTGATTACTTCAAAGTTTCTCCTTGAAGAGCTCACAGAAATCAGCATACCAAGAATCCATAAAACACACCAATAATTTTGAATAATAACAAGACTACAAATTTGGCATGTAAAACACACGGATAAGTTCAAAAATCTTGGAAAGCATTTTCTAAGCATGCTAACAAAAAAAAATGATAACTTCTTCAAGAATGAAACAGATTCTACCAAAATGAACTTCCCTCGCACAAACAAAACTAGTAATTATTTCAAACTTTCTTCCTAAAGAATTCATATCAATTAGCACACCAAATATTCATAAAACACAAAAATAATCTCAACAACAACACTACAAAATTGACGCAGGACGTGTATCAAATGTCCAATCCCAAGAAGAAGTGAGGACGAGTCAAACAAGATCTCTCACAAAAACAGACATGACTTTTAATACAGCAATTGAATCTAGCTGAAATTTTGCAAGCGCGTTCTAAAAGCCAGTTCCCTATAGGATTGGCAGGCAAGGGCAAGCCGAGAGATCACAACGAAATTAGGCCCAAAAGATGTTTCAGAATTCTCATTACTTTCCTAATTATTTTTGTATTCCTTTCTGAGGTTTCAGAATTTTATTTGGTTTATGTTACATTAACCATGTCGGTTTTAGCTCCTATTTAATCAGTTTGTATGTTATTTAGAGTTAGGAATTATTTACAGTTTATAAGACCAGAGTTATCTCTACAGTTTAGAGCTATAATTTGAGAGCTTGTTTCTTTCTTTTGTTATACGCTGCATCAAAATTAGGCATGCAATTAATAGAAATTAAGTTAAGAAAAAGCACGCTGATAATTTAACCCCCAAAAAAAATAATTGCCTAATTTCCTAATTACATCCTCAACAACTACAGCAAATAATTAACAGAAATTGAAATTTTTCATTAAATTATTACCATAAAGTAAAAGGCGAGCGATTCGACCATTTCAGAGCTTGATTTTCTAGCAGGCAAGCTACATTGCTTACACAAACTTTGAAGTTCTTTTCTCGAAAGTTTGCGAAAATACTCCTTTCCCCCATCACCTTCCTTATTTAACATCTACAACTAGAAGAAAAAAAAAAGTCTCAATTACAAAATAATAAAATATTTTAACAAAATTACGAAGCTAAAGTGCTGAAACTAAGAAGAAATCACTCAAATGGAAATTTTAATTCAGAATAAAGAAGGAAAACAGCGCGAGCTGAAGTCTCTAAGCAGAGTATTTGAGTGACAAATTTACCTGATCGGAGATTTTCCGGGAAAGATGGCGAGAAAGTGAAGAAAAAATCGAGAGAAACTTCTTCTGTGTTGGCTTAGCTAGCTGAGATGCGGGAAGGCTGAAGAATCGGCTAATGCCGTGTTTCATGGGTTTTCTAAATCTTGTTTTTTTTTTTTAATTAATAATAAACCAATAAATCAAGGAAATATTATTTTTTTAGTGATTTTGGGTATTTTAGAAAATCCGAGAAACAATACTGCGTGTGCTAGAATACTTTAAATAATATGGACGGGGATTGTGATTGCGTGTGACCTTTCTCGGGATTGAGGAATGTAGTTCCGGCCAATAGAATTTGTGATTTTAAGAGACCACATGGTTGTTTCATGGGAGAGAGGAGTACCTGATTGTAATCTGGTTGAAGTTCAAAAAGAAATTGAGGCGCTGAGGTATATTGCTCGTCAGATTCAAACAAAAAGGCTTAAATTTTTGTAGGATTTGAAAGAAAAAGGAATATATTAAACCACTTTTTTTTCTTTCTTCTTCTTTAATTTCCCTTTTCTATAAAATAAAAACTCAGCACTCCATTTGTATATTTTTTGAAAAACCTAAAATTAACCGATAATTAATTTGAGATTTGATTAATTTTAATCTAAATTCATCAAGAATGAATAAAAAAAATAACAGATTTAATTAAAAATCTGAGTTAATTCGATGATTTAATTAATTCTTTGACTTTTAATTTTTTTAAATAATATTATTTTTACTTTTAAAATAAAAATATTTTCTTTGGGGAGTTAACCCTAATTACATTTTAAAATCATGCGTGTATGTAGCCTTAAATAATAAATTTGATGGTTGTTCTCTTCTTGTTGTTGGACAATTATTTTAGAAAGAAAAGGACCAAGTTTTAAAGCTTTTCATCAAACAATGTTAATATGAAAAATAAAATTATTATTTTAAAAAATAATCTAATTAAAAATTTTAATTATTTAAAGGGGATGGGGATTTAGAAAAAAAAACATAAACTCCGAATGGAGTTAAAAAAAAAAAAAACTAACATACAATCAGTAAATTGAAGCTTTTACGAGGGACATTTTGTTGACAATACAATATTTTTATTATTATAATATCAAACATTATTTTTTACAATACAATACACCGCAGTAAATACATTGTTTTTTATGTTTTTATTGGTGAAACATGAAGGCGATCATTATTAGATTACGTAACATCAAACGGGCACTAAATATTCTGTGGGCTGCGACAAGCGAATGGTTTCTTTGTTTGGTTGTTTTTATATATATATATATATATAATGGTATGTTTATTTGTTAAAAAAATTTAAATTTTTTATTTTGTTTTTAATTAGTATTTTTTGATATTTTTATATTATTTTAATATATTGATGTGAAAAATATTTAAAAAAAAATATTAATTTAATATATTTTTAAAAAAAAACACTTTAAAAAGTAACTGTTATTACACTCTCAAATATCATAAGATAATAATAATTATTATTATTATTTATTTTAATATTTTTGGATACTATAACTAATTAATACTAATTAATAATAGGATAAATATGCAAGAAACCTAAAAAAAATGTTGTGGCTGTTAATTAATATCTATGTCAGTTTTAAATGATAGCAATTCATGTTAAATGGATATGAAAGGCTTAAATTTAATAATGTGTGTTAGAAAGTGATATAAATTATATTTTAGAATTTTATCTAATAATTTAAGTTATTGAATTGAGTTTTAATATAATATTGGAGTTTTGATAACTAAACATTCATGAATTCAAATTTTACAATCTTTATTTACTTGATAAAAATAAAACACATGGTAATATAAATATATTCAAGTTTGAAGTCTAGAAAACTTTTCATATGAGAAATATGCTAAAAAATAATATAAATTATATATTAAAACCTCACTTGATAGTTTAAATTATTAAATTGAAATGATTCTTTGACATGATAAAGATGATTTATACCATCAATCTAGTATTGGATTAGTAGGATGAAGATTTCATACCTTACCATTCAACTTGAATTGTATTATGATGGATGATGCTTGATGATTTCTTGTTACAGTTATTAATTGTGTTTGTAGCAGGATCTTACAATGCTTAATGGTTTGTTGTTGTTATCATAGTTATTTAATTTGTTTCGGTTTAATGGGTTGATTTAATAACTAAGTGATATAAAATTTAATCCAAACAAAGTTTCATTTTTAATTTTTTTTTACATAATCAAATTTATATAATTCTATAACTTGACTTAACTTGACTTATAATCTAATTGATTTGAATAAATTTAGTTCAAACTTCATCGAGTCAAAACCAAAATATTAAAAGAAAAACTTTAATAACTATCATTTAAACAAAAATAACAGACTTGGTTGACCCAATGACCTACGAGTTGACCAACAGGCCAATAACTTTTGTATTAAATTGAGTCAGATGTTAGAGCAATTATAATAATTATAATTACAACAATGTTAATTATGTAATTGATGTTGTTTGCCTTTTCTTTTACTTTATTTTAATGAATCTATGTCATTTCTGCATATGATTGAACTCTTAGGGGTTGAAGAGAGAAAAATATAGAGTTGTTGACAAAATTTCTAATGATATATGATATCATTTTATTTTTGAGAAAATAAAAATATTTTTTAGAATATATGAATTTAAGTTGATTCTCACAACTCAAATTATTAGATATGTATTGAAAAATAGATCTATAAAGGATAATAAGAGAAAAGGCTCTTTTTATTGATGAAAGAGACTGTGGTATTAGTAGTTTTTCAAATTATTTTTTTATTTAAAAATATATTAAAGTAATTTTTTTATTTTTAAAAATTATTTTTGACATCAACACATTAAAATAATTTAAAAATATAAAAAAGTATTAGTTTGAATAAAAAATATAAAAATAAATTAAAAAACATTTCTAAAACAAAAAAATAAAAATACCAAAAACTTGAAAGATCGGAAAGGAGGGCGTTGGTTTGCATCTTGAAATGGGTGGGAAGAATGGATGGTGTCTCCGAGTGGATAATTGCATTGCGAGAACTCGAAAGATCGTAATAATTGTATTGAAAGTCCTGAGGTTTAGTTTGGATGGGCTGATCCAAAATAATGGAGCCCATTATAACCGGTTTCAAAGTTTGTTGGTGACATGCTGCATAAAAAGTCTTGGTCATTACAGCAATGTCATCCTCCCACTTGTATTTATCATATATGGAGAAGGAAACATTATATATATATATATATTCACATATATTTAGAGAGTATTTGTTTACTGACGCATCTTTGTTAGGTTGAAAACTTTGATTGAGATAAAACTGTCTTTATGAATAAACTATGTTTCAAATGGTTTTTCATTAAAGTTTTATTATTTTTTTTATTAAAATAATTATTTTTATGTTTTTGAATTGTTTTAATGTGCTGAAATTAAAAGTAATTTTTTAAAAAATAAAAAATATTATTTTAATGTATATTCAAGTAAAAAACACTTTAAAAAATAACCATCAACACACTCTCAAACACTATCTAAATAAACACAGCCTTAAACGTTATTGGGGGTTGCGGTGTAACTCATGTTTTATGATTTTTTTTAAAATTATTTTTTTATATTTTAAAATTTTTTTAATGTGATAATATTAAAATTATTTTTTAAAAAATATTACTTTAATATATTTTTAAATGAAGTAACTGTCACCCTACTTCCAAACTTCTCACTTGCATCCTTATTAGAGTTAAAATTTATAATGTATTTGATATTGTGTTTTATAAATAACTGTTACCCTACTTCTAAACTTCTCTCTTGCATCCTTGTTAGAGTTGAAATTTATAGTGTATTTGATATTGTGTTTTAGAAGCGTTTTTAAAAGAAATTTAATTTTAATGTTTTTTACGATAAATTAATATTTTTTAAATATTTTTAAATTATTTTAATATACTAATATTAAAAATATTATTTTAAAATAAAAATATTTTTTAAAATAACCACTTTGATACTCTTAAACACAATATTAGAATGGCTCCGAACCTGCAATTTCTAAAATGGATGAATCTTTTCCTCACAATCTTGTAACTCTGCAGCTTTCGATGCCCTATCTTACCACTTGTTAGGCTCCTTATGGCATGTCTTGTGCTGTCTTGACATGACCCTTCACCATCTGGTGCATGCGAGGTTTCATCTTGCTGCATTTTCTTTTATCGGTCACTTCTGAGTTATCGGTCAAAAGAGAGCATGGAAGCTAGCTGGAGGTTGACATTTTTCTCCCCTCTTTGATGCGTGGGAGCACGATTGAGTGGAGAGCAACGGCGAGAAAAGCTGTGGACTTTTTTTCTATGTTAATGGGGGGGAGTGAAGCCGGCCAGCTCATTAAGAGATGGAGACAGATATGTCTCCAATGTCTATGGCTACTTGCCATTAAAATTCTTACAATCACTACAGTTGTCCCTTCTCTCTGGAGCATCTTAGTAGCTTAGTCAACCACTCTATGTTAATGATCAGATTCTAAATTGATCGGGAAACGACAGGATCTAATCACAAGTTGCACACATGACGACACCACTCCAGTCTTAATTTTACATTATATTTTGTTAATCCAGTAACATTATTTTCTAAAGTAGTTTTTATTTTTAATGTTATTATACCAGAACTATTTAAAAACACTGAAGACAAATTAATTGAAAATAAATAAAAAAATTAATTAAAAAAAACTTTTAAAATAGACAAAAAAAAACAATAATTTAAACAAGCAAACCCTTTTCTTGGGTTGAACTCAAGGGCAAGTTTCAGATCTTGACATCGAAAATTATGGGAAATGACACGTGAATTTATTGATAATATCCATGTTTCCAGTTCATCTTGCTTGCTTAATGTCGAACAAGTTATGCTCTTCCTAGCTACACGACAGATAATAAATGCCCATAATGCATTTTTAGTCAACAACTCAAAGGTTACTGGCTAGCGATATAATGAATATATAAATAAATAAAAATTCAGTTGGGGGGGGATTAGAAAAATCTTTCTAGAGGGACTAAAATATAAATTTTACTAGTTCCAAGGTTGAAACTATAAATTGTTCAAAACAAAAGGCTGGAGAAAATAATTGTGCACAGGCCGGGGTCCCTGCCAGCCCCCGTCTCTGGCACTGTCTCCACCCTCAGAGTTGAAGGGCACAGCTCAAAAAAAACTATACATAAAAAAATTGCTGGTGTCCTTGTACATGAGAGTGCGACTGCTCTTGCAAGGGAGAAACGAGAAATCCCTGCCGTCTAAGATATTCAAATATTAATTTATTAAACAGTGAAGCTACTTGATTAAATATTTCTTATCAAGCAAATGGCCATCATTATGTTTTGTTTTCATTTAATTATTTTATGATCTTATTAATTAAGATTTCAATAATGCTGATGATAACATGCCTTGTAAGCTGTCGAGTCGTGCTGGCTCATGTCCCACATGGAGGATTTGGCAAGGAATTAGACCTAAAATGATCATGGTCTTGTGACATGTGTTGCCATCACGTATAATGGCGTACCTAATCTTGTATTAGGTGATAGGTTATTCTAAACCAAAGTTTGGTAGGGTGGGTTGAAACATTAGGAACTTTTTTTTTTTTTTTAATTTTACGAGATCCAAAACCGATAATTCATAAACAAGCAATGGTTTTTTTTTTTTTAAAAAAATCTAATACTTAATTAACAAGTTATGCCTTAATTAAGAGCACGTTATAGATTTTCCCCACAAATTATTATTCTTGAAATATTTCTAACCAATATTCTTCTAAATCATTTAAATTCAGAAACACTTGGATAATAGAACACGTTGTTGAAACTTTAAAGTGGGACTAGTTTGAATTTTGATGGTTAAGATTCTCAAGCCACATGATACATGGGCATGAAACATGATCAAAGTAAATAATTTGCCATTTAGATTTAAAGTTGTGTTTGATTAGCGTTTAAGAGGCACAAAAATTAAATATAAAATAGGCAAAAATATATTTCATAGAAGAAATCAAAATGCAAACATAAAATAAATTAGTTTTTCAGACAATTTTAGAGCAAGGTTTTGTCATTAGTAATATATATATTTTATGTATACTATTTTTATCTCTTTGCTATGAGAAAGAAATACTAGTTCAATAGTGTAGCATCCTTGTCCCACATAAAGAAATCACTATATACACATATATATTCCAAGAAGAAAATGTTTAATGGTTTGTTCTAGGACATGTTTGTTATTGCATTGAAAATGTTGTTTTTGTAAAAAAATTAAGAATTTTTTGTCTTAATTTTGTTTTAAATTTTTAAATTGTTTTGAAGTATTGATATTGAAAATAAAATTTAAAAAATAAAAAAATTATTTTAATATAAATAATCTTCTTTCGTAAAGGGATTTAGTTTGGTTTTCCATTAAAAATCTCGCAAAATAGTCACTCGAAAAACATTATTACTCACTAATATATTGGAGAATTTACGAAGAAAAGTCATGAATAAATAAATTGCACGCGAATTATGAACGCATGGATGATAAGAGTTTATAGTATTAATTTATATAAATAATTATGATCGACAGTCACGTGCAATCGCAATTATCCTGGACGTAGCATCGCTTGTCCGAACGATTTAGATAATGTCCTAATTTCACCAAGCAGTTTTTAGAAGAAGATTAATTGTCTCTTTCAAGGCTGTCCAATCCAAATCACTAGACCAAACTAGATAAAGTAACTGGTTCAAAACCGGCCTCGCTCCTTAATGTTGCCAGGTGTCACCACCCCCACCAATCACGCGTTAATAGCCGTTTATTTATTACAGTATCTAACGGTCACTGTTGCAGCTACCTTGTCCGTTGGCGCGTTCCTTTCTTAAACGCCTCTCCCCATTTAACGTTCCCTTCTCCTTAATTTCTAGATCCGTCATCAACGGTCATATTTTTCAACGAACTTTTAAATAAAGAGAAATACAGTACAAATTAACCGAGTTTTATTTCAAGCTACTTTGAATTTTAATTTTGCTGGATTAATCTGATAACTTGAATATTAATCCAGAAATTAATAATTTAAGCTGTGAATCGAGAGTCAAACAAATATGATATATTCTCACTAGAGAAATTATTTCGAGTGAACTGATAGTTCCTCTATTTTTAGCCAAATAACTAGTTAATACTTTTGGTTTAATAAATTCCATATTAATTGCTTGCATTTTTATTTATTTATAACTTAATCCCTTTGTTAATTATACATTATGATTCACTCTTTTTTTTTAAAAAAAAAAAAATCTAAAAATACCCTTCTTGTCTGGTAAAGATTTCTAATTCTACTCCGTACAAATAAAATTGGAAAGTATTTGAAAAGCAACAATTTGGATATTTAGAAAAGAGTTAAGGGTGAGCTCTGATGGATGATTTTCATAACCAAAATTAATAAAAATAATATAAAATCTTGATTGCTTTCACTGTACAAGCAAGCAAGAAAAAGATTTCCCAACAGATTAGTACTATTCTACCAAGAGACACAACCCACCAAGAACAGCAATAATAATGGCAACGCGTCTTTGACAAAAGGTTAATTATTCTATATAATTAGTTAATACGCGTATAGCATGATCAAGAAGAGAGGCCAGCTCTAAAGTGACCTCACTTTAAAAAAGAAATAAAATACTCTCATGAGTTCAACAATTTTTGCTCTGATTTCCTTTATATAAGGACTCGAATTTAGTCTCGTATATATCTTGTCAGGCAGTAAAACTAAGGCAAAACATCTCCCACCAGACATTTTCTCTACACTCTTGCTTTCAATGCGAACTATTCTGCTTAGGATTTTCCTTCTTTACAATCTTCTCAACTCTTTCCTCCTCTCCTTGGTCCCCAAGAAACTTAGGTTTCTCCTCCCCACTTCTTGGTACCACCATCCCCACCAAGCCATTACCAACACCAGGAAACCCTCTTCTTTGTTGCCATCATCATCTAATTTTGTTGTGAAAAGAATGGACCAAGCTGAGTTGAAGAGAGTTTTTCAGATGTTCGATAGGAATGGAGATGGGAGGATCACGCAGAAGGAGTTGAATGATTCCTTAGAGAATATTGGTATCTTTATCCCTGATAAAGAGCTGACTCAAATGATTGAAAATATTGATGCCAATGGTGATGGTTGTGTGGATATTGATGAGTTTGGTGAATTGTATCGGTCACTCATGGATGAGAAAGATGAGGAGGAGGATATGAGGGAGGCTTTTAATGTTTTTGATCAAAATGGTGATGGTTTTATTACTGTTGAGGAGTTGAGGTCTGTTTTAGCCTCACTTGGTCTTAAACAAGGGAGGACCTTTGAGGATTGTAAGAGGATGATAATGAAGGTGGATGTTGATGGTGATGGAATGGTGGATTACAGAGAGTTTCAGAAGATGATGAAGGGCGGTGGTTTTAGTGCTGTGGGTTAATCATGTGCTCTAAGTCCACTAATCTTTATTATTGGGTGTAAATATTTTGAACATCAAGAAACAGCGGGCATCATCACACAGGATCAGCTTCGCCAAGTGCTTATGCTTGCCATTGGTTAAATCAATGGTACACGTGTACCGTGTTGATCCAGTTATGCCATGGTTACAGTCAGTCGATTGTTGACACGTGTCAGCGGCAGGCAAAGCAAAATCACCAGAGTCACTGGTTATCAACTCGGGGGTAGGTGGGTGCCTGGTGGGGGGTTTGGAACTCTAGAGTGGGTAGTTTGTATTGGGCTTTAAGTTCTTCAATTTTTTCTGATTGGCTTGGTGGGGGTTACTTTTGTTTCTTCGTATCATTGTTTTATGTTGTGTTATTTTTGTAGGTCACCGCTATTTGACTGTTGCAAACTAGAATTTTCACGTAGAGTTTCTCCAAAAAAAACACTTATATATTCTCTTCTGATAATCAATGAGCTTTGCAGCACATCCTCAACTTGAGTCAAGTTTCCTCTGCAGACAAATTGCTCATCTTGAGGATTATTTGCAGTAAAATGAGTAAATGGGCTTGCAGGTTTGCTTCCGCTTTGGTTACCTGAAAATTAGATGTTGTCTGAGTGAAAGATCTTTAATGGCAAACACCAAAAATGACGAGCTATATTTGCCACTGCAGTCAAAGAAACCAACTAAACATCGACTTTCCTAAAATCAGGTGAAAAAGCAACATAAAACCTAAAGAAACCGTTCAACAACTACTAAAATGACTGTAATGTCTCTTTTAGACATTGTTGGCTTACAATGGAATTACACTTTGTGCCCAAAAAGGCTACAACTGGCAAACGGAAAAGAAAAGCATGTTTCATGGTTGAAAGTTGTAACAGAATCCAAGAACAATTAACTGGTCTTGCAAATAAAATTTCATATCTGAGTAAGGAGAGATGAAGCATCTGGTTCCCTTGCATGTCAGATCAGAGGAAAGCTCAGAATGTCATTTCCAAAATGAAGAAGATAAGACATCATCCTCCACTTGGATTATGAACTACAGTCATTGCATGGACACCAAAGAAATTAATACTTGTATACATTCTATTCAGTGCTCTCTAGAAAAGTTTCATGTCAATGGTAGTATGGTACTGATAATTCAGCCTTGAGTGGAAATCCAGAGAAGTGAGCTCTATGTTCTAGTTTGGCATCCGTTTGAAAAATTGCAGTTTATCCACGTTCAAAACTATAAAACACCAAGTTCAATTTCCTTCAGAGTCTTGATTATATCTTCAACTCTTAAAGACACGAATTCCTCGTGTTCCTTGAGATCTTTGAGAATCATGCATAACTGTTGTTGGAATGCTGCAGATCGTTCTCTTTCACGCTGAAGCTCACCATACAAGTCCTGAATCTTCTTATCCTTTTCCTCCTGCAAACATGGTTGAGTATATCAAGGTTGGGCAAATGAAAAGACGGAAGATCTTGGAAGTATTAGAAATGTTAGAAGAATCCAGTACTGGAATCTCATCATAAATACAATTTCACAGCCTATGCACAAGGGTCTAGCCTTTTCCTTTGGTTTTACTTCAAAATGACACAAGCTATCATTTCCTGTATGGCATGCTACAATGTCACATTGTTCAATCTTGGAGCCTTCAAGATGAGGAATTGTGCTATATGTATCCTTTCAGTAGGTTTCAACACACTTTCCTCGCAACATATCTTTAAGTTTCATCCATTGGGTAGGCATCCTCCCTACCTATGACTTGGGTTCAAATCATAGACCTGCCATTTGCAAAGCAGAGAAGTACCACTCTAGCCACCAACTTGGCAAAAGGCATGGATTTTAAACTATATGTTTCCAAAGGCAGGCAACTGGTTTTTCAACAATGCAATTTTAGTATCTTAGCTGTTATCCTAACTTGAGTATGCAACAGACACAGAATAGCTGAAAACATGGAAAAATGTGACCAAGAACATCTCAGGACTTGAGTGTAAGGGTTACAAAAACAACAAATCCGGCAATAGCCATGGAACAAAAGTGTCACAATAATGTATTCATTTTCCATCCAAGTATGGATGGCTTGCCGATGCAATTACTTTCAGATCATAATTATGAAATTCTAAAGATGCATTAATTTACGGATTTAACTAGAGAAGACATGTTTGGATTTGATTCAGCGTACTGACAAGAGAGAGATGAGGTTTCAGGAACAAATATTCCGATAGAGAAATTCAATGAAAGATTCAAACATCCACAAATCCATGGTATTGTAAGCAAACAGTGCTGGTGGAGGGTGTGATATTAGAAATTTTGCTAAGAGAATTTTCAAAGGAACCCGAGTAACAATGATGAGTGCGCATATAAAGGCTGTTAAAAATGAACGTCAAATTTAGACACCTTAAAAGTCCGTAATGTTGAACATCAAGACATGGGTCGATAGCTAATTAAGGATATTCTAATTTCTAACAATTGCCACTTTGATCTATAATAACAGAAATGTAAATTGCAAGTGATATCTCAGACATACCTCGCTAAGTATATTGATAGTTGGCAATTCTCCAAGAAATTTACAGTGAGTCATTAGCTTGTGATTGTGCTCTTGCACAAATTTGGTAACTACCCATTTCCCTCCATCCCTTGCTGCCAGTCTTATCATGGCTTTGCAGCCTTCTCTTGTAACTGGACGTGGAGGAAGAACTCTGTCTTTTCTCAGTGAGTGCTTTGCAGCACGAAAGCCTTCTCTTGAGCAAACAAAGTCACGTCCTATAACTGCCATGCTCTTTAGTGAATGTCTGATCCGATTTGTTCGAATAGTGAAACCTGTTCTCTTGGCATATTCATAATAGAAATCTCTTGCATCATCTAAAGATGGAAAAGTCATCCCAGTATACGGTTCTAAACCATCCACACTTAAATTTTCCATAGATGATTCTGTCAAAATCATGCCATTATCCACAACACGCTGTGAAATGCATTGCTGCAACAACCCATCTTGTGAAGCTTCATGTTCACCAAAACTTTCAAACATTTCCTCATCTGAACCTTCATCAATATCCAGAAAACTTGGCCCATCAGTAGTGCTGGTCATTATGTTCCCAGCATGAGAATTCTATCCAACGATCCCTAATGAAATGAGATCCAGTGCTACTCCTGGCCTCGAGATATTGATTTAGGTGCTATGCATATTGATCGCTTCATTGCAGTGACAAAGCCAGCACAATAAGATTTCAGGCTGACAAACACATTCCCAAGAACACAGAAGGCTTAAGTATTCATATTTTTCAGTTACATCAGCAGGCACTTCAAGTAACACATTTCCAGGCAACGATTTTCATCTTGAATAGTAAAAGCAAATGAATTAGGGACTTAAAAACGACGCTTTCAGTTCTTCAGTTCTTTGACAATAGCTAGGTAATACTCTCATTCTCAAACGAAGCCAAAACAAAACAACAAAACATCGATAGAAAACTATTCCAATCTCACTTTCCTAAACAACCAAACAAATAAATCAATGGACTCATTTACAACTTTCTTTTCCAAGTAAAAAATTTTGAATTAAAGAAAGGAAAGTCTTTTCCTTTCAAGAATCATTAGTAAGAGCTGACGCAAAGTTTTCCCATTTTCTTAAAAATCAAGCATACCACCATACCACATAACTAACACTACACACAAAACTTTCTTTTCCAAACTCTTTCCCTCACTTTCCCAGCGATCGAACAATCTAAAACATAATAAGAAAAGAACTTATCCTACGAAGACTATAAAAGTCAAACATTTTGCTTCATCTTCATTCCTTTCACACCAAGTTTGACATCAATTCTTCACTTTCTCGACAATTTAAAGCAAACCCATTTCACAATAAAAAACATTAAAAGCAATATGCATAGACAGATTATAATTAATAAAAATAAAATGAAAAGTTTAAGTGAAAAGGAGCTTACTTTTCTAACTCCTGTTTCTCTTGCAAGACTTTGAGACAAGTTAAGTTCACTGGGCTCTGTGTCTTGTTAGAAACTAGAAAGAGAGATCGACTGTGGATTTCAAGGCTAATTAAATCAAACGGTCAGTAATCAGGGACAGAGAAGCACATGGTGATTTAATTAATTTATTTTTTTGCTTGGGATTTGTTCAATGAGTTGCAGTGATCCCTTCTCTGGTGACGTTGTTAAGAAAATTGAAGCATATTCACTCATTTCTCGCAATCAAATATTTGTTTTGGAATTATTTCCCCCCCCTTAAAAGTGGATGAAGTCAAGTCACCAATGACTTGAAGCCATGGAGAGGAGAGAGGTCTTTCTTTTCGACATCACAAATATGGCCTTTTTTTTATTACTACCAAATTAAAACTTTAAAATTAGAAAATAAAAAAATAAAAAAACAATGTTATAGTAATTTTTTTTTTCTTAAAAATCTTTGAAGGACTGAAAATAATAATCTCTTTGGTTTTTTTTTTGTTTGTGAGTTTCTATTATTCCAGAAAAATTGTTGCAATCAATCTAGGTTATATAAATTGTTATAAATAAGTCTAAATCTATGTTCTTGTTATTTTATGCTCTTTTCTTTTCTTTTCTTTTTAAATAAAATTATTATTTGATGCTTTGATGTTGGAAATGACTTAATTTTTCTTTGATCCTTGTTTATCTTAACTTATCTTCAAGTTAACTCCTAGAATGTTTATGTTACCCCTCCAAGGTATATATTCCTAGCTCTGGTGCTTCTTGGGGGAGAACAACAGGAATTTTTTGTTCTTTTTTTTTTTTTTAAATCTATGTTGACTTGATCAACTTGACCGCATCAACCGAGTTTTATCTTCGTTAAAAACGTAAACATAACATGGAGCTTGCTCTATATCATTTCTCATGTCAAACCGCTGAGCCCAGCCTGATTTAACTGCAAAAGAGCAATAACATAATCACACAGAAAAATAACAGATCAATGAGTATCATGGCAAAAAAATTCTCCAATCTTATTGCTAAGCCAGCAATTAACCTCCAAAAGGAAAATACACAATGTCCCTGACATTTATCAAAGAAACTAAAATTTTGAATCTGATATTCAAACAACAATTGCATAAACTTAATGAGAAAAAAAAAAAACAATGGCAATATGTTACACCAAGCTAAATTGAGAGAGCAGCCATTGATATTCTAAGAAAAAAGATAATTGACCTAATCAATCATAAAGTTATCAATCTTAATGATTATCCAAACAAACTGCTTATGTGATAAGTTGGCATTTGACTCCTAAAAATCATCCATCCTCAGAAACACAGGAAATGAGAGGTCAAATCATGAATGACTTCATTCGCTGCTGGTGTCATCTGAATGTTGCTCCTCAATTTCTCTAATGCTCTTGACAACATCATCAACTTTTTTAGAGACATGTTCTGTGTGTTTTTCCAAATCTTGTAGAATCATATTTAACTGTTCTTCATATACAGCACACCGTCGTTTACATTTTTGTCTCTCATTATACAACTCGAGTGATAGTTCACGGATTCTTTTATCCTTCTCATCCTACAAAAAAATAAAAAGAATGAATATTAAGGAAATCACAATAACTTCATGACAATTGATTGAGAGCATGAAATAGAAAGGAAACTGTGAACAATGGAGGTACCATATTTACAGCACTCAATCTAGATTATATGGTCAATATTCTCTGCTTATGGCTACGGCAATGTTCATAAGGCATCTAGCGGGAAAGTTGAGCTTCCCGGCTCCTTCCCTATAGTGCAGTGACTGACTACGGCCAACTTAATTACTTGGGGGAAAGTCAAGTTTATGGTAGTAAATAGGTACAAATTATTCAGATCCATATCAAGTAGACCATTAACAAGACATTAGTGTAGTGCATATAGGAACTAGTGGTTCAAGCTCGGCAGGATCTGGTTTAACATTCCCAGCCATTATTGTCTAGTGATAATCCCACAACGCTAATTAAAAAGAAGGATCAGCCCATCCAGTGAATTAACGTTTGAACTTTTAGATGCCATTTTCAACCTCAAACATACCTCACTGATTAATTGCTTCCCAGATCCTCGCCATGGAACTTTACTGGGACTCATTAGTTTATGAGTGTGCTCCTTGACAAATTTGGTGACAACCCACTTTCCTCCTTTCAAGGCTAACCTTATCATTGCTCCACAGCCCTCCCGAGTGATTGGTGGTGGGGGAAGAATTCTGTCTTTCCTATGTACATACTTTTTGGCCCGAAATCCTTCTTTGGAACAAACAAAATCTTGACCAATAACCTGATTGTTAACCCGAGAGCGTCGGTTATGGTGTATTCGTACAGTAAAACCAGTGCATCTGCCATAGGAAATGTAAAATTCTCTGGCCTCATCTCTTGAGTTGAATTCCATACCCACACATGGTTCTAAACCTTCAGCGTTTACAGCTAGTTCAATACATTGCACAGATGTTTTGTCATCTTCATCTACACAGAAATCCAAGTTATTTTGAAGCTCATCTTCTATCCTTCCACATTCATAGGCTTCACCTTGCAAATCCAGGTCACTTTCATTGGAATCAAACCCATGAACAGATTGTTTATCCATTATATACTCCTACAGAAAAAACTTCAAAATTAGTTTCACTCCAACAAGGAAAAGAGAAGGAAAAGTAGGATCATAATTAAAAAACAGATCCGATAAAAAACTCACTGAAGATAGGAAATCAAGTCAAAATAAGAATTTGAAATACAGCCCCAAGAAAATCCAAATAGAGACATGTTCCTCTTAACAATTAAGTCTTTTTTACTGTAAAAGAAGCTTCAGAATTCAACAACATCAACAACAACAACAAAAAAATGGAGCCCCTTGTAACATTATTTGCCCCAGAATGGCCTTGTGTCAATGACTTCAAGAATGTGGTTTGACAAAAAAAACTACATATAACATTTACCAAATCACCTTATAACATCAACATCTTTATCTTTCAAGAAGTATTAAGCAATATAACCTTCATTCTTTCTTTCTAATGAATATAACAGATAGAGGCAATCATGTTAGACAGCCAACAATACCACATATCATACAGCCAGGAAAGTATATTTTTTCATTTAATTTTTCCAAGACTAATATGAACAGCATTAGCAGTGATAAAATAATCAAATTCAAACAAAATTAGACTAAGAGATCACAAAGAAATGATAATGATATGCACTGAAGGGAAGGAAACAAAAGAGTGAAAAAGACAAAATTTTGATGAACTCACCGGTGAAATGAAGCGTTACATAGCAATAGAAGCCTTTTGGGATTGGAAATAGAAGTGGAAGCCCTAGATTTGAAGACTGGATTCCGGTAAAGTAAAGGGTTTTAGTTGGTTTTTAGAGTTTTTGATTTGAAAGCGAGGAGAGATGTTGCTGGCTGGCTGAGATGAAAGTGAAGTGAAGTTGGTGGGACAAAGCACCAAGAAAAAGGGCTGATGTGTGGAATGTCCGTGTGTGTTTTTTTAGGCAAAGCCCAGTCGGCTAAGATATCATAGGCAGCAAGACTTTACTTGTAATACCCAACTCGAGCAACAACCTGGCTCAAGACCTGGATTGTCGATTACGGAGTTTAACCTGGATTAATCCAGGTATTTTTTAAAGATAACTCGAAAATAAGGTTGTTTTGAAGAGGAAAAAAAACTCAGTTTTTCCATCAACTTAGCCCTAGTCAGCAAGTCATCGGTTAACCATACGTTTTATAACCGGGAGTTAAACCTTCCATGTACAATTGGTGCATTTAAGGAAAAGTTTGAAACCAAGCTAATTATCCCAAGCTGACTCTCAGGGGTTTGGTTAATTCTGCTTTCCCTATCAGCCTGCTCCTACTAAGTTCTGCATTTTAAAGGGGAGGACTTGACTTCAATTTGAAACCAAATGATTTGAAACTTCTTGGTGAAGCATATTGAAAATGTATGGACCGTTAATAGGTTAATTTGTTCTGGATTTCATATGACAAGATTCTTAGCATATTTGGATTTTAAAATTTCTTCCCGTTTTCCACTGACCAAAAATTAACAGTGTCAGGTGTTATACAGTTCTGACTAGGTAAAATACTTGGTTAAATCTCCATGGAGAGAAACATTTGCTTAAATTCTCCAGCTCATATATCATAATCAGATTCATATCTTGGACCCAAGATAGATGATTGCAATGGAAACTCATGGTCCAAAGTTGAATTTTGACTTCTGGATCAGTGATCTGCATATAATTTATACACGGTTCCCCTAAATCATTCAAAGCTGTTACAAATTTGTCATGTTTGAGCTTGTAATCTCAATACAGCAGTTCCTAAAACCAGCCTTTCTTTACGAATCCTATCGAACCTTGCAGTTGTTAACTTATATTTCGGTTACAAAGTTCAGATGGGATGGAGCATCTGGCACGTAGCAACAGTTATCTTTGTGAATGTAAAGTTCTAAAATGAGTTTATCCATTTGTATCTTGTCCAGCAAAACCAGAATTAGTTGACTACAGATGCTAACATAAAATCTTCAGCTACACTCTTAGTCAGAATCTGGTTCTTCTGGCTCTTCAGACTCAAGTTCTTTCACTTTGTTAGCCACAACTTCAGCCTTAAGTGATAAACGTTGTGTGTGCTCCTCGATATATGTTAAAACCATCAGTAGCTGCTTTTGATAAGCAGCAGATTTCTTTTTCTCACGATGCAGCTTGGTGGATAGCTCTCGGATTTTGAGATCTTTCTCATCCTGCAACAAGAGAACAGTTATTTCATGTCATGCAAATACAAGCTTTTGGAAGAGATGACAGGAACAGTTAAATTAATGAAGATCTAAAATTGAAATGCGCGTGATAACAACCATACCACACAAAACTAATCCTGAAACATACCTCACTAAATGCAATCCTGTGTGAGCGGCGAGGTGGTATTTTACTAGGATTAAGATCATGATTGTGTTCTTTTATGAAACCATAAATAACCCATTTTCCTCCATCCTTTGCAGCTATCCTCAACATTGCATTGCATCCCTCCCTTGTGATTGGCCGCGATTGAAAAACTCTGTTTTCTCCCTTTGGACTCTTTCCTCCACGAAAGCCTTCTTTTGAGCAAACAAACTCTCGACCAATTATTGAGTTATCTTTAAGTGACCTACGTGTACGATTGTTACGAATGGTAAAGCCCATTCGCCTGCCATACAACTCATAAAATTCCCTAGCATCCTCTGCTGATTCAAACTCCATTCCGATAAATGGTTCAAACGGCTCCAAATTTACTGGAAAATCTTGAATAGATTGCTGAATTATGTTATCATTTCCATCAAGATTACCAGCTAATTCATCATCTGCTGTTTCTTGGTTATCAAAAGTTTCAGCCAGCCAACATCTATAATTTCTGTTAGAATTAAATTGTTCACCAGAGGTGCTTGCCATCATGAACCTGTCATAAATTTAGATGTCAAAACCCAAAAGCATTGAAGAAGCGAAAGCAGGTATTGTACTAAATGTTTTTTCTGCACCCCAAGTCTAGATTTCCCCCATAGTTTCAAGTGCAAAACAATGCCTGACCATGACGATCATGCAAGGCACACTCGCATGGCATATTTCTCTGCTCAGACCACTCCAGTCAATAATTAAGTGGATTAGACCTTGGTGATTTCAGTTGGATCTATATGTATACAGGTCTCCATTGAGACACAGCCATCTACTACTATTCTAAGGACAAAAAGAAGAAGGCATCATCATCAAATTTCCCATTCAGGCAAGAAACAAGAAGATTACAGCACATGGAGACCACGAGAAGGTGCCTCAACAGTGTCAGGATAGCGAAAGAGAAGTATATAGACTAGGAAGCCAATGAAGAAAACAAGTATTGTTGAAACAGAAAACAAGCAATGCTCAGCTCCATTTCAAAGAAATCTTGACCAAATCTTGGTTGATGAACTAGGGTCTACAGAATCTTGACCAGGGTCCTAAATTTTAAGCTCATGGGGTTTCATAGTTTCATATATTCAATTCAATTTGATTAACAACATGGCATTCTCATTTACCAGGTTTAGATCACCAAAAGAAACAAATTTCATTCCATTAGCAAAATCCTCGCAGTCAAAGAAGCACCATTTCAAAGATAAGAATTTGAAAAGCATTTCAGCTTCTTCCACTTCCTCAATCCATCTCCAGCAGTTCAACACAATAAAGAAACAAAAAAAGGAAGACAAGAAACAAAACCCATCAAGAAATTTCAAAAAGATTACATCTTTAGCGTGTCATTGTATGTGTAGTTATCAAGTGTATGTCAGAGAGAGAGAGAGAGTGTGGAAAACACTAACCTTTGGTTTTATCAAAGAATCCCAACCCAAAACTCTCCAACCTTTGGTTGTATTTCAGACAACTTTCTCAGCTCATTTTCTCTTCCCTCTCTTATCTGGAAGCCAGTCAACAGTTTCAAGCTGTGTTGAAAGAAGCATGGCACAGAAGGAAATAGAGAGGAAAGTTCAGTTTCAGGAAACGACATGCAGTCTAGTTGTCAGCTGCTGGTTGGAAAGTGGGAACTCTTGTTTTCCAATACTATCAAATGCATGTGACATGTCGTCTTTTGGAAGAACTAGTCTTTGGTCCCCTTGCAGCAACGGAAATGTTGCTCTCTGTAATTTTGTTTTGTTGCGGTATTTATATTTTCTTTGTAAGAAAATATTTATTTTTTGGTAGATAATATTTTATTTGTTTGCATATCCATTTTAATATTGGCTCACTTACTTTTCTATAGATATCATCTCTTTAGATCATATTTATGGTATAAAATTTAATATCAAACTCATTTTGAGGCTAAAATTATGGATTAATAGGTTAACTTAAATCTATTTTAAAATAATATTATTTTAATTTTTTTAAAAAACTAAAATAACATTAATTTTAATAAAATTAAAATAATTCTGTTTTAATAAAAATAACATTAATTTGAATAAAATTAAAATAATTCTGTTTTAATAAAAAATTTCTTAGAGTTAACCTAGTTGGATTTAACTTGAGTCAATCTACTAAATTATTAAAATTTAATGGAGTTATTTTTTAAAACAATTAAAAAAAAATCTAACTCAACTAACCTCTAAATTGGTGAATTATTAAATTGATATGCTAAAATAGATAAAATTTAATAACTATATCTTTAATACTTGAGCTTTTATGAAAAAGCTTTTACTACTCAAAGTCATTTTCATTGTTAAAAAAAAAAAATCTATCAATTCATTTTATTTTGTAATATTATTTAATAATAAATTTTAATTTATATAAGACTTTAAATTAATATATTTTTGTAAAATGTTGTAAAAAAAAGCCTCTATCTTGTTATATGATTAAAGGAATAACACAAAAAGTGTGTAGCAAAGAACAAGGAAATTAATGAAACAAAATCAATTCAAGAAAGTATTAACTATATTTAATATAGAAAATCCTTTGCTAGTAAAAATAACAAAAGAGCTTAGTGCATTATACTTTAGTTAATGAAGATATAAAAACTAATTTTGCTATTATTAAAAATAAAATAAAATGACGGTGATGAATCTCTTTCAAATAGAATAAAGAAGTTTATTTTGGATGGTTGTGTTGGTTACAAGTATGTGATTGTGTTAATTTTTTTTTCTATTTTTATTGTTTCAATTCCTTATTATTTTATCTTCACCATGTTTTTGAGCTAATCATGATTAATATCAGAAGATTGGTGTTTTTTTTTTTTAGCAAATTAGATATGAAATACCAAAAAAACAAAAGTAAAGTATGAAAATCCACTTAATTTTGCACAATTCCATTGAATAATAATATAGTAGTAATCAATCCATATTTTTAATCTATTAATTTCCTCCAATGACTCAATTATTATCTACTAAAAATATAATAAAGGTAATACCATGGAAGAAGGGAAAGGATATTAGATAATACATTAAAGATATAAACATAAATTAATGCAATACTCACAATAAACAAATGCTATCAACTCCTCACGAGGATTTTATGATGGTTAGGCAATTGGCATTTTCACAAGAATTGTCTGAATTAATTGTTCTAAAAGTAAAAACATCCTTAAACCCAATCTCAACGTTTTCTTGGTACTCTTTCAAGTCCTTGATTGTTGCGTTCACAATTGGTGTGGGACTGCAAGGGAGCCAAGGGTATCCATGGTTGCAAGTAAAGCTAGCTGTAATCTAAGGTAATATGGCTTCTGCTACTTGATCAACGCAGCCAAATATTATACATGAAATATCATTAGTTTACTTACAAAACTGAGATTAGGTCAAGCGGATGATTACAAGGCCTCGAAATAATTTGCAACAGGATTATACAAATGGAAGGAATTTTGATGAAACTTCACCTACTAACAAGAGTTGAAATTTGTACAAGATTTACAACGTAATGCCAGGTCCTATGAGTAACCTAGGAGCAGCTTCTGGTTTCAGATTCAACTTCTCTAATGTTTTGAACAACACCTTCGAGTGTTCTTAACATGCACATAGTGTGCTCCTCAATGTAAGTCACAAATGTTTGCAACTGTTCTCGGCATGCTGCTAACTGTCGGTTCGTATGATGCAACTGGGAGGATAGCTCTCGAATTCTCTCATCCTTTTCATCATGACAAGATAACAAAAATCGGTTTAGAACTTAGATAGTAACAACTACCAGCAATACCAATACAATCCTCGAACAGCTATTGCTGATAAGACAATGTGTATAAGAATAAATGAGAGGTATATAGGAATTTATAGAATAAATGAGACGTATATTGGACTTTATAGCTTAGCATTACTCTGATACACAATGTATCAGCACTTGATGTTAAGAAGCATGTTGTTGCAATAAATAGGCATGGAAGTGCAAACTTTTCTACTTTTCTATGGTATGCACATCTTGAGACTACTTGCCAGTTTGCTGCCTGTGCTATCTCCTTCATGCAGTTATTACAGTTTTCAGCTTATAGGATTTCCTCTCGTGATGTTAAACATAAATTGTAACTGGTGACATTGACTTGCAGTGGAGATTGAGACCCTCGTGGAAGACCAACATTGTGACAACAGAAAGTATTGTGGGAGATGAAACTGGTGTTTGTGAAGTCGACACTAGCCAAGAACCATATGAAGTATGGTATTTGAATCGGAAAATGCTGCCAGAGTTTTCTATGATGAATATGCTAAACGGGAAAGATTTCTTACACCTATTGTATCATCCCGTAAGTCTGAGCATGATGGAACAGCTATATCTCGCCGACTTGCTTGTAATAAAGAAGGGTTTAATCTCAGCAGCCAAAAGACAGGGCAAGTTAAAATTAGAAAAAGAGAAGGCAAACGGGAGAGTTGTATGGCAATGATATTGGTGAAGAGAGAAAAGCTAGAGAAATGGGTGGTGACAAAGTTCATGAGGGAGCATAATCATCCAATGGTAATATCATCAAAAAAAGGTCGAACAACAACAGTAAGTTCCTTCAATTTGTTTAATGCAGAGTCGTCTGTGTTTCTTGCATACCTTGTGATGCACACACCCTCACTACCCTTGTACATATTTGTACTTGTGGTGCATAGAATTGGCCAATAGAAATCGGCAGTGGTTGTCCTTAAACCTTGAAGCGCTGCCGAATAAACGCTATATATATTCTAAAGATTGGCGTGGTTATTGATTCTAAAATTGCTTCAAGGAGCTATGTTCATTTAGCTGACATCAAACCATGAATAAATCAGAGGGTTTCATGTTTGACCCCTTTTAAAAAAATTTCAATATTCATAATCACCAAAAACAAATTGTTTAGGCATACAAACGTTAACCACGAGCATTCTAAATCTTCATGGAAGCATATTTGATACTCAATTCCAGTTACAAATAAGCAGGAACTTGGAGGTGGGGTGGGGTGGGGTGGGGTGGGGATTCCAATAAAGTCCCAACCACCCTTTAGAACATCCTGGGCTATGCTCATTCAGCCTAGAATTCTAGCCATTCAGGCGAATCATGCATAGTGTGCCACCAAATCACCGCATGCATAATTCACTCGCACACATGGCTAGGACCCAAGACAGCACTAAGTTAAATCCTATACTGAATTGGCGATTTTAATTACTCCAAATCTAATATTTGTATTTGACTTACAAAACATTCAGTTTGCACCAAAAAATGGCACCTGACTTCCCAATCCCATCTCCCTGTATCTTTCATATTATGACAACAAACGAAACCCTGAACATGGCCTAAAAGATTAACCAAAGGGCTACTTCCCATATCGATATAAGCTACTGATAAATTACTGTATGTTAAATGCACTAGAGAACAAAACAATAGAAACTTGCATCTTCACGACTGGGTTCACAGTAATTATAGAATAAATTATCAATGACAGCACAAAGTTCACAACTTTAAGTTCAATTCACACAGAAAGACCAGAAAAACACAAATTTAATCTCTAGTTTAACAGGCTTAGCACTTAAATGGAGCTCAACAGATATAAAGTTGATAGCTTTATATACTAAACAAAAGAGAAAAGGGCTTTCTTTGCTTAATTTTCCCAGGGACCAAACAGAAAAGTGTAAAGAGATATAGGCTCCGTTTGTTTGTAGAAAAATTATTTTTTTTTTATAAAATAAATGAAAAAATAAATTTTTATTTAATATTGTTATGGAAAATAAACAGAAAAATAATTTATTAATATTTTTTTTTAATTTTATTAAAATAATAAGAAAAAAAATTTACAAATTAAAAGGTTGAATGAGAATGAAATTGAAAAAAAAATATAATTTCAT
>NW_011501027.1:64589-65687 GCF_000495115.2 Populus euphratica
AAAAACACACGGTTTTATTACAAAACAAGTTTACAAATTACAAAACTCACAATCTCAATACACAATCTCAAAAACACAGTAGAGAAAAGTGAGAATCCTGTGTTTTTGAGATTGTGTATTGAGATTGTAAGTTTTGTAATTTGCAAACTTGTTTTGTAATAAAACCGTGTGTTTTATCTCCTCTGAATATTCTAAAGCCACCACAAGTTATTTCTCCTATTAACAGCAAATACATTAAGACAAGATTTGTGTACTTAGGCAACTAGTAGCGAAGAAGAAAACGTAGTTTACCTGGAGGGAATAGCACAAGTCTGCAGGAGTGCACTCATTATTTTTAAGCTTCTCCTCTGTAGTGGCTTCGATAAAGCTCAATATTCCACTAAAAGAAACCATCCATCCCTTTGACAACATAAGGAATGTCTATAAATTGCTCTCCTTTCTTAGCAAGCTGGTTATGACAACATTATGGAAGTGAATATTGACACACTTTGGGACATAATTCAAGTTTTGAGCATGGAAAGTAGTTCATTAGTATTAAGAACCTTAGGTTCACACAGGCATCCAAAGCCATTTTATATAACCCTTATACAGAACTGCCAATGTTGAGATATGAATCTCACAAAAACCTTCACTGAGAAGTGAGAATAACAGTGGAAGAAGAAAGAATAATAAGCCGATAAAATAGAAATTAAAATGACAGGATTTGATTGTTTGAAACATAAAACCATAGAAGATGAATCCAATAACCTCAGGATCCTCTTGATAATGTTTTAATTGCTTCATATTATTAGAGCATGAAAAGGCTACCAAAGAGTGCAATATGACAATCAAGCTTGAATTCAAGAAACATAACTAAAACACAGTTGAGCTGACGAGTTTTCCTGTTATCTATGCATTCACAACCAAGGTTCAAAATCGCAAGCGTGGGATGGATTGAAGATGGAATTTTTTTTTCAGTACAAGAATGAGAATATCAGTTGACGAAAAAAAATGAAAGACTTCAATTAAACACTAAACTCGAAAACCCAAACATGGTTAAGTTTTTATCAGTTTCAACGCACATAAGGATCAATAGCAAACAGAATCCAAATAAATAAA